>NC_090709.1:14624599-14924599 GCF_040954835.1 Lepisosteus oculatus | reverse complement strand
AAACACAGCAACACAGTCATTGCAACCACTGACCACTTTACTGACCACAGCTTCTAGAAATTCAGGAAGACCGTTATTACAGCCACTAACCACTTTACTGACCACAGCTTCTAGAAACACAGGAACAGCGTCATTACAGCAACTGACCAATATACTGACCACAGCTTCTAGAAACTGAAGAACATAGTCTTTACACCCACTGTCCACTCTACTGACCACAACTCCCAGAAACACAGGAACACACTCATTACAGCCACTGTCCACTGTCCTGACCACATTTTCCAGAAACACAGAAACACCGTAATTAGAGCTACTGACCACTATACTGACCACAGCTTCCAGAAACACAGGAACTGTCACGCCCTTTACAGCCAGAGGGCGCTCCTTCTCTGTCCTGTCCCTAGTTTCCGGTCTGCTGTCCTTCCTGTCCCTCTCTTTCCCTTGGGCTATATATTTCCGGGTCTTGCACTCTGTCCTCGCTCAGCATTGACGTTCGGATGTCCTGACCCGCCTAGCACCAGGGCGCCCCACGTCCGCTCCCTGAGGGCATAGGTTTCTATACGGCATTCCTGAACTCTTTGCACTAATGAGCCCAGGCCTTTTTCCCATCTCGCTGCTACGCATATGGGTCTTTTTCCGCTCCCCTGCTCCCCACGGTTAGTCCCTTTGGATGTCTGTGACAGGAACACCATCATTACAGCCACTGACCACTGTACTGACCACAGCTCCCAGAAACCAAGGAACACAGTCATTACAGCCACTGTCCACTTTACTGACCACAGATTCCAGAAACACAGGAAGACCATCATTACAGCCACTGACCACTCTACTGACCACAGCTCCCAGAAACACAGGATCACAGTCATTACAGCCACTGACCACTATACTGACCACAGCTTTTAGAAACACATGAGCACAGTCTTTACAGCCACTGTCCACTGTAGTAACCATAGCAGAACAGCCCTCTGCAGTCACACAGTGATATGGACAGAGAGATATATAACAGGATCTGGACACAGGTGTGTGGAGGGAGAGGTAAGATGGCTGCTGGTGGACTTCCTGTCACTCCACTGTCTCTTGTTCCCCATGGGAGAGACTAGCAATCCAATCAAACAGGTAAAACAAAATAAAAATTCTAGGTGTATATCTAAAATGTCTTAATATACAAATATCCTGTAGACATGGTGATAGGGATTGTTTCTCTCTCTCTGCAGGCAGTGCTGATGTGAGGCTGGTGAATGGTGCCAGTCCCTGTGAGGGGACAGTGGAGGTGTATCATGGTGGAGAGTGGGGGACAGTAACTCACTATGACTGGGATCTCAATGATGCTACAGTGGTGTGCAGACAGCTGGGCTGTGGATCTGCTGTATCAGCAAAAAAGAGCGCTCACTTCGGGCCAGGGTCTGGATCAGTCCTGCTAGATGAAGTTTCCTGCAGCGGCTCAGAGTCTGCACTGAGGGACTGTGTAAAAGATGAAGTGAAACAGAAAGGCTATCCTCACATCTGGGACTCTGGGGTGATCTGTTCAGGTAGGAGACACAGACTCTCTCCAGTCTCCAGCACTGAGGAGAATTAAAACTCCTCGATTTATCTAGAGTCCATCATCAGGATCCATCTGTCCATCCTCTCATTCCCACTGCTACTGTCCTGCTGAGAGCTGTGACAGCACCCCTCAAAGTCATTTGTCTTTTCTCCTTCTGGATTGTTTTTCCTGCAGTGTGTAGAAAAGATATTGAAAACTGTCTGAAACCCCCAACCCCACCTGTATGCTTTCTGTTAGGTTTTACAATTGATCAATAAAGAGGCCAAAGGACAGAGTTTGATCATAATGCTATAAATCTACAAATAAATTTACAGTATGTGACCGATAAATCTGTATAAACAAATGTATTCTTGGTCTTGATTTGAAAACTCCAGTTTGTCCTCCTTGTAATTCATCAGGATCATTTTCACTTACAGTTCTGCTATGTCTCTCTTACTTCTCCCTTTTCTCTATTTAAATTCAGATTCAAAGAGCTGTATTGATCAAAGAATTACAGCATTGACATTGAACATCAGTTGCTTTTCTCTGATATATTTACAAACATAACAACAATGACCGCATTCTGTGAGATTGAGTGAAACAAATTAGTTACAACAATATCTAAAAACTATAGAAATAAAAACTATAGAATAAAAACAATATGACTGATATGTATTCTCAAAATGTAATCTATTACAAAGTAGAGGAGATCTCTCAGCTTCCTGGTCCATTTGGTAGTCAGTATTGATCCAAGGATCTCATCCACTGTTTCTTCAAGAAAGCTGGGATATCTGGTAACCTGTTCCATATTCCTACAATCCTTTAGCAAATGTGCCCTCAGTTCTCAGTGTACATATGTAACCTTTTTTAAATACATCATGAATACATTCACGTTCTTAAAAAATAACTAAAAAATCTGATATAACATCTGTTTCTCTAGGGAAAAATGTCCCTCTCCCTCTGTTTTATGTTTTCCAGGGTTGAGGTTTCAGAAAATAAAAACGCTTTGTAAGTTAGTGTCAAACCCAGAAGCCAGCTGCTGTATACAGGCAGCTATTTGGATGAACACAAATAAAGCCTTCATTTCCAAGGTAGTGTTTAATTATTTACAGAACAATAAAAACAACCCAAAAACAAAAAAACTAAAGCTAAACATTTGAATGAGCATCTTCACATGAAGGAATACAACAGGCAGTTAAGCTGTTTACCAGCTCTTTAATAACTTTCTCAAAAGTGATCAGTCCCTTCCTTCTGCTCCCATCTCATCTGGGTGAACTGCTTCCTGCTTTTAAATGTCAGCTTACAGGTGACTGAGGATGGCAGATCAATCTTCATGGGTTTGACAGAAATCACAATCTTGTCTTGTGTCCACATACTCATCGCTTTACAAATTAGAAAATAATATGTAGGCACTGTACCTGAAATAAGTTTACATATGCACACCTCCATAGCCAATATATACTGTAAATACATGAAGAATAATACTGTTTCTATTAATCTTAATAGAAGTGAGCTTCGGTAATTGAGCCTATACTTCCTCAGGGTCTGTTTCTCTTTACTCTGTCTTACCCTCAGCTAGTTTGTGTTGTCATATTGTCCAGAGTGTCTGTCAGTGCCCAGGTCAGTCAGTCCTGCTCCAGCAGTGCCAGGATGTGACAGTCCTGGTCTTGTCCAGAGTGTGTGTCAGTGCCCAGGTCAGACAGTCCTGCTCCAGCAGTGCCAGGCTGTGACAGTCCTGGTCTTGTCCAGAGTGGGTGTCAGTGCCCAGGTCTGACTGTCCTGCTCCTGCAGTGCCAGGCTGTGACAGTCCTGGTCTTGTCCAGAGTGTCTGTCTTTGTAGAAATAAAGGCAATTTATTTCAAGTTCCAGGTCAGACAGATGTCCCAGCAATGCCAGTCTGTGACAACTCACAGTGCCTGTCTGTGGTCTTGTCCAGAGTGTGTACCAGTGCCCAGGTCAGACAGTCCTGCCCCAGTAGTGCCAGGTTGTGACAGTCCTGTTCACAGTTTTTGTCAGGGGGCAGGTCAGGCAGTCCAGCTGCAACAGTAGCTGGACTGGGTGTGATAGGCTTGGTTTTCTATAACCTCTGCACCACTTTGGACGTGACGTCTAAAACAACTTTATTTTTTATGTAAGTGTTCATTTCTGCTTTATATTGAAGGACATTGTTTAGTTCCCAGGTTTTCTCCAGGTTTATCAGGAAGCTTTGGGGTAGAATGTGTTCTTCATCTTGGTTCAGGGTCTCAGATATCTGCAGGTCAATTACTTGTGTTTCACAACCAAATTTCCACTTTGAAGCCCAGAGTTCTAGGATGTCAGCTCCTATGACACAGTGGGGTGCGCAGAGGTTCTGGTCATTTTACTTATTTTTCATTGATCTCTCAGTGTTTCTGTGGAAGTGACTTGATCTGCAGTGAATGTGTGCTTGATAATTTACAGATTAATTTTTGGCTGAGCAATTTCCCAAAATTCCAAAACAGTGCATAGTTTTTCGTATTCTTTAGAATTCATCACAATTTTGTTAAAATAATGAATACTCACTCTCTATTCCTGGTCTCTCTTCCTATCTTTTCTTATATTCAAGCATATCGAGTGGTCAGGGACAGTGATCTCTGTTATTGTTCTGATATTCCAGCTCATTGAGGGGTCAGAAAGGTCAGGGACAGTGATCTCTGTTATTGTTCTGAAATTCCAGCTCATCGAGGGGTCAGAGTGGTTGGAGGCAGTGATCTCTGCTCTGGGAGACTGGAAGTGCAGCACGGAGAGACCTGGGGCTCAGTGTGTGACTCTGACTTTGACTGGCAGGATGCAGAAGTTGTCTGTCGAGAGCTGGACTGTGGGGTTCCCTCACAGGTGCTAAAGGGGGCTCATTTTGGGAAGGGGGAAGGACAGGTCTGGACAGAGGAGCTCCAGTGCCAGGGAAGTGAATCGCACCTGTTCTTCTGTCCAAAGTCCTCCACAAAGACACAGAGCTGCACCCATGAGAACGATGTGGGACTGGAGTGTTTTGGTAAGAGGAGGATAATTTATTTCATTCTGTCTTTAATGGAGCTCAAAACTGAAGTTTAAAAGAGAAACTGATGATTGCTACAATAACTGTGTCAGCACTGGGGGTTGGTGTTTAACCATGAAGATTAACTACACCAATCTTCTTATTAACAGTAAATTAATTCAACTTTAAATTGCCACCTTTGCTAATGAATAAAGCATTCAAATTAAATTGGAATTCAACACGTTCAGGTACTTGTAGGACAGTATTGGTTTGTGTAAGTGTGAAGAGTGTGTGTAAGTACTGCACAATTCCTAACTATAATCCCTGTCCTGTGTGCAGGATACACAGGGTTCAGGCTGGCAAACGGCTCAGACTCCTGCTCTGGCCGAGTGGAGTTGCAGTACGACAGTAAATGGGGGACAGTGTGCGACCTGTACTGGGACCTGAGAGACGCCAGTGTTCTCTGCCAGCAGCTGGGCTGTGGGGAGGCTGTAGCAGCACCTGGACAGGCCTGGTTTGGACAGGGCAGTGGACCAGTATGGGCTGATGTGTTTGAGTGCCGGGGTAATGAAAGCCATCTCTCACACTGCGCTGTTTCCTCATGGGGGAGAGCAGGGTGCTCTCATGGACAGGACGCAGGAGTCATCTGCTCTGGTGAGAACCAATACCCATTTACATCTTGAATATTAAACATTGTAATTATGATGGAGCAATGATTGGCAGACATGAGATAGTTTTGCATGCCTTTATTACGTGCAAAATGAGAGACAATCTTGACACACTTTAGATGTTTTATGTGCAATCACCTTGAGTCAGTCTGTTGTCTCCTAACTCATGAATTAACTTCTTACACTTATATAGCACTTTTCTGGACACTCATCTGAAAGTGCTTTACAGGTAGTGGTGACTCCCTTCCACTTCCACCAATGTGCAGCCCCACTTGGATGATGTGACGGCAGCTAGAGTTTGCCAGTTCACTCACCATACAAAAGCTCTCAGTGGAGAGGAGAACAATTCATAGATGGGGATTATTCTGAGGCCATGATTGGCCAGGGAGGGAAATTTGGCCAGGACACCAGGGTGACACCTCTAAGAAACACCCTGGGATATTTAATGACCCCAGAGAGTCAGGACCTCAGTTTTATATCTCATCCGAACGACGGCACCGTTTTACAGTATAGTGTCCCCATTGCTATACTGGCACATAAGAACCCATACAGGCCGAAGGGTGTGCATCCCCTGCTGGCACCTCTAACACCTTTTCCAGCAGCAAGCTTAGTTTTTCCCAGGAGGACTCCCATCCAGGTATTGACCAGGCTCACACCTGCTAGCTGTAATGGGTTACCAGTTGTGAGTTGCAGGGCGATATATCTGCTGGTTGAAAGGAAATCCTTCAAATTATTAATTTGTATTTCTGAATTAAATGAAATTTGGAAGGGGTTATAAAACAAATGTTTAAAACCATTCACACATGGTTGACTGGTCTTATTCGCTGGCTTCACCCAGACTTTTCATGAGTAAAATACATTGATTGGAGTAACTAGCTGTATCCATTTTTCCTTCAGTTGACCCATGATGTTCAAATGTGCAGGACTTTCATTGAAAACGAGTCTGTGATGATGGGTAACACACAGTTTTCCATGAAGGTAGTTGTTACGACCCCAAGTCTAGGGGTAAAGGGGTGTAGCATTTAGGATAATTCTTTTGGAAGCAGGTAGGTTTAGTGAGGGACTAGGAAGCGTGATAACAAGGGTAAGGAACTAGAGTGGTGCCAAAGGAAAGAAAATAACAAACAAAATGGAGCTGGCTACGACAGTGAGGGAAAGCTAACCTAACTACAAAAGAAGACTACGGTCTTCGGCGTCTTCAACACCCTAGCTAACCTGCACTGAGTAACCAAAACCATACAGGACAAATGGCACTCACCCGTACTAAACTAGTGTACTAATACAAAATCAACTAAGTGTGTAAGTGTACCCAACAACCTAAACTAACCTTCTATACAAAAGTTCACACAAAAACACAAGTGAACCAGGAATACAAATAAGGGAAAACAAGAGTAATCAACAGGAGCAGGGTACAAAAGAACACAAAAGTTGAACATGTAACACTGGGGCAAGGTAATGGCAAAACAAGGATGAACACACAAACAAACCAAAGTACAAAGAAACTAACGTAAAACCAACAAAACAACAAAGCCGAAGCTATACGAAAATACACACACACACACACAAAGCAAAACAAACCAACAAACGAAACCGAAGCAATAACCAGAAGCGAAACGAAATGAACCGATAATCAAAACCAAACGGGACCGAAGTCAAACGAAAGGCCTTTTCTTCCTGAAAGCCTCCATGTTACATAGTGAATAAAATGAGTTCTGATTGGCTGAGAGCTAATTCATCATCACGACATCATACGGACATTGTGGTGTAATGGTGGGCCAATGGGGAAGGGAGAACAATCAAGGGTCAGCAGTGTGGACATAACAGAAAAAAACACACACAGATCATACACTGGGACGTAACAGTAGTCAATCAATGTAATAAACACACACCTAAATAATAACATGATGTACCAACAACATTTGGTTGTACATGAGATAATGGATATTTTCTGATAGAGAAAACAGGGACAGTTCATGTTAAATTTTCCCAAAGGTTGTGATTGTGCATTTGACAGACAAATAAAACAAGTGAAATCAGTCAGATGTTACTGTAACCTGGAGAGGATGAAGCCTCTCATTCTAAATGCAGGTCAGGAGGCAATGCCTCTGTGAGCTTGGATTACAGAGTTGATGTGTGATGATGAAACCTGATGATTATTGATTTTTACAGGTTCCTCCCTGTCAGCTCTAGACGGTGGAGTCCGGCTGTCAGGAGGAGAGAGTCACTGTGATGGCCAAGTGGAGGTTCACTACAATAGCACCTGGGGGAGACTCCTCCAGCACTCCTGGAGCTACAGAGAGGCCTCTGTGGTCTGCAGACAGCTGGGCTGTGGCTGTGGTGCAAATATACCACTCCCCTGTGTTTGAGACAGGCGACAGTGCACTGTGTCTGACAGGTATTCAGTGCTCTGTAGTACAAGTCTATACCTCCTCTGTGTATGGGACAGTGCTGTGTGTCTGACAGGTATTCAGTGCTCTGTAGTACAAGTCTATAACTCCTCTGTGTATGGGACAGTGACAGTGCTGTGTGTCTGACAGGTATTCAGTGCTCCGGGGACGAGTCTCACCTGGTGAACTGCAGTTCTCCACAGACAGTTAGCTGCAACACTGGACAGGATGCTGCCCTGCTCTGCTCAGGTAGGAGCCATTCAAAGTATTTTTTCAAAGTAATTTTTTTTAGATGCACATTGATATGTAGGACAAACACAAACCTAAAAATATTTGTCACAAAATATAACAACTGGACCTGTCAGCAGCAGTTAATATATTGTATGAAGTGATATTTGTTTTTATTTTAAGTCCATTAATATGGACTGGCAATAAACCAGTGATAAATGTATGAAATTTGAGTATGATTGTAGAAGAGATTCCATATATTGTTCAATACAGTCATCCCATACTGTAGAGATGCAGTGTTTAGTCATCAGGTTAATCCACTGCAGATCACAGATGTGAGGCCTGTGCTTCTAATTAATGAAGATCTCCTTTGTTGCAGTTGTAAGCAACAGAGATAAAAAATGAGAATATTTGCATGATAAGTCAATAGATTAATTAAGACAGCTGGGAACGATGAAAGCCTACAGCCTAAGGAAAGAAACATTTTATCTATTTCTTTTTTGAAAAGAATGATTGGTGGGCATTACCGGAAAGTATGGATGTAGATGCACTTACTACTTCATAAGCATTGAAAGTACTGGTACATAAAAATAATCTTTTTAGTTGTATTAATGATATATAATATATAATGATATGTAATATGATATATAATTATATATAATATATATGTTTTATAATGAATGAGCTGGATTTCCATTGATATAACAAGAAAAAAAATATTAAAACATTCAGAATTTTAACAAATCCATTGGAAATGGAGTCTCAGGTTGTCACAGAATCCAGGGAAAATTTCCGCCTGGAAGAAAGTGCCCTTAAACATTTTGGGGTGCAATGTCTTGTGAAGTATAGACAGTAGAGGCCTGGACCAGGGCTTGAATTGAAGCTAAATCCTTGGATATTAAACCTGAATCATCAAATTTCTCGTATGTCCTACTGTGTGCTCTCACTCAAAAGAAATATGGAATGTTTTTTCATTTTCACCAACAAATAAAAAAATATCAAAAGCACTGAACTAGGCAGTGCTAAAGAGGCTATATATAGGAGTTAAGCAGTAAAAAAGAAGACGTCTTACTAACTGATTGCTAGCAAATAAGAATCTGATGAAATTGACATGCAGACAATGAAGATTAAACAAAAACTTGGTTTTTGCTCAGCATTGCCCCAAACAGCAATGATATCTCTCTAAGCCTCCGAATGGTCAGAATTCACTGACTAATAGCTATTTCTATTTGGATTTTCTACAGACAGTTAATTTGAAGACAGGCTAAAAATCCATAGTTTACCCCTTGTTATATAAAACTTTTTTCCCTTATAACTCTATAATCTGAAATCCTCTAAGATGCGTAAACAGGCTGACCAGAGAATTACCACACCACCTATAATGATATATGTCTCTATATCACTGTCTCTCCTAGCCCAGCGCTCCCTCAGGCTAGTTGGGGCAGGTAGTGACTGTGCTGGGAGGCTGGAGGTTTATCACAGTGGCTCCTGGGGGACAGTCTGCGATGACTCCTGGGACCTGGCAGACTCTGAGGTGGTGTGCAGGCAGCTCCAGTGTGGGACGGCCCTCAGTGCCCCAGTGCCAGCCTCCTTCAGCCAGGGAACTGGACCCATCTGGCTGGACGAGGTGGGCTGTATGGGGAACGACTCGTCTCTGTGGGAGTGTCCCTCAGCAGGGTGGGGACAGCATGACTGTGGACACAAGGAGGATGTGAGAATCCTGTGCTCAGGTAAGCGAGCTAAAAAAAAATAATCCATATTCTCGAATTCCACATTGTGGATATGGTTTGCATTTAGAGTGTTTAAATATATCTTATTGAGAAAAATTCAATTCAGTACAATTCAGTTTTATTTGTATTTTTACAACGGACATTGTCACAATGCAGCTTTACAGATTTACGGGCCTGAACCCCCAGTGAGCAAGCCTAAGGCGACAGTGGCAAGGAAAAACTCCCCTAGACTAAAGTAGGAAGAAACCTTGAGAGGAACCAAGGCTCGAAAGGGGGAGCCTATCTGTCACACCCAGTACACCTAGAGGGCACTCCACTTCTGTCCTGTTCCTAGTTCCCTGTGAATATTCATGTCTTTCTGGTGTGTCTTGTTGTGTAGCCTGTTTACTTCCTGCTTCTGCTCTGCTCCTCACTCAGCATTGAGGTTCGGATGTCCTGAGACCCACCTAGCTCCAGGTCACTCCTGTCCATGGCCTGAGGGCGTAGGTTTCTATACAGCATTTCCTGAACAGCTGAGCCCGTCCTGCTGCTACGCATAGGGTCTATTTTCGCTCTCCTGCCATTCCACGGTTCGTCCCTTCCAACATCCGTGACACTATCCTCCTCTGGCCGGCACCGAGTTAATTAAAATGAACAGATATGAAAGTCATCTATATTATATTACATGGTGGAAAAGCAGACTGGTATTTTTAGTTCAGTAATGTATGGTAAAGTCCAGCAATGTCCGGAATGTTCAGTAGTTTCCTCTAGTTGAAATTTCTCTGGGAAGTTGAGTTCGACAGGTAGAAGGAGCTGGATTCTGGGCCTGGGCTTCCAAACAGTCCACCTCAGATTGGATGGATAGAAAAGAAATAAAGTGAATGACAATGAAAGCAGAAATTGGTAGGTTGCATGGCTTGCTTTTCCTAAATATATATCGGAAGGCTAGACTAAACAAATATGTTTTTAACTCAGATTTGAACATTGGGAGTGCTTCTTCATTCCACACATCTGCGGGGAGGCTATTCCATAATTGGGGAGCTCTATAAGAAATTGCTCTGTTGCCAGCTGTGACTTTTTTAATTCCAGGAACAACTAGGTAACCTGCTCCTTGTGATTGAAGTGTACGAGAGGGATTATAAGGGACTAAAAGATCACTCAAATATTTTGGGCCAAGATCACGCAAAGCTTTGTAAAAAGAGACTAAGATATAGTTATGATACAGCTGGGAATGCACATATTCACATCCCAGTAAAAATAAAAATAAAGAAAGAAAGAAACTCTGGCACTGAATGTGAATTCCCCTCCACTATTGAATGGGGATATATTTATCTCAGTCCTCCAGTAAGATCTAGGATCCAATCTTCAAACTTCTCACATCAATTGTCTTTCATGATTTTCTGCCTCAAATGTTTCATTTTGATTTGTTCCAAGAATGGCTTCCGGGCAGATCCTGATGACCCACACGGTGTTAAATGTCACCCTGAGCCTCGTTTTCTCCATTCATAGTGCAGCGCCACTCACCCTGAGCCACACATTCTACTTTCATGCCTCAGTCTTTTAGTTGCGCTGCTGCAAAATAGCCAAGCTGATCAGAATGACGTTTAGGATCAGAACCTGATCATGTAATGGGATTTTAAAGCTCTGTGTGATGCACTGTCCAGATTCTGAATGAACAGAACCACACACTCCTGTCACCTTCATGTCAGCTGTGTCATTGTACAGCTGTCCTTGTTTCATTACGTGAGTCAGTTATAACTGGATTAGTACAGGAAATGAGACTGGTTGTTGTTCACATTGTTTGCTTGTTGTTTCTTTCCAGTTCAGAACTAAACGTTGGGCTGTCTTGTCAGGGTTTGTTTCCTTTGACTTTCCCTGCTGTCTTGGCAGATCACACTCTCCTGAGGCTATCTGCAGGCTGTTCAGGACAGGCAGAGGTTTACTACAATGGCACCTGGGGCAGCATTTGTGCCAACAGCATGACAGACATCACAGTTGCAGTGATCTGTAAACAGCTTGGCTGTGGAGACAAGGGCACCGTCAGAGAGACAAACTCCAGGCTGAGCCCTGATCCCAATTGGCTGGACTTTGTCTCCTGTCACAAACACGACTCCACCCTGTGGCAGTGTCCCTCCTCCCCCTGGGGTCAGAATGACTGCATAGATCGGGAAGTGGCTGAGATCACCTGCTCAGGTACAGAGGGAAGAGTAATGCTCTGTGAATTAGTGTTTTGCCATTTTTAGAACAGACAAAAGCTTTAAACTGAATTCTTATTAATTTATCTCCAAACATGTATAAAATGAAATAATTATTATTAATCTTTGAAGGTCCTAGAAAAGAAGCTGACAGAAGCACTCCAGCCCTTCAGGAAGAGCAGCCTCAGCGGTACTGCCCAGGTGAGTTCAGTGTGTAAAACAGTCAGAGACACTGCAGCCCTGAGCTGAGGAACAGTAACCATACAGCTCTCTTCTAGAGCCACTCAATACCTCACTAACCTCTACTAACGTCACTGAGCTGAAGACACTCAGTAAGCTCTCTGCTCTCGTCTACAGTCACAGATCTAATGACACTGAATAACCTTTCTGTTGACTTTCAGTCCCATTGGCTCTGCGCCTGGTTGGAGGCACTAACTGCTCTGGCCGGGTGGAGCTAAGGTATGAGGGCTCCTGGGGGACAGTCTGTGACGACTCCTGGGACCTGCAGGATGCCCAGGTGGTCTGCAGACAGCTGGGCTGTGGTGATGCAGTGAATGCAGCAATAGAGGCCTCATTCGGACCAGGGAGTGGTGCCATCTGGCTGGACGAGGTGAACTGCACAGGCAGTGAACTTCACCTGTGGGACTGCTGTCACTCTGGACTGAATCAGAGCGACTGTCGACACAAGGAGGATGCAGGGGTTACCTGTACAGGTGAGGAGAGTCTTAGAACTGTAGATGAACAAGGTAGCAGATCAATGGAGAAGTTAGACTGATGTCACCCATACTCTATCACTGCTTAATATCTAACTGAACCAACTAAGATCATCAGTCACAAGATTGGGATGTTTTGTAGCCCTGTGTATGAACAACAATAGGCTTTAATTCCGAACAAGATACCATTCATCCAGCAATCCTAGATTTGACCTCAAGGAACAAATGTAAAGATTTTCTTTTTAAGACCACTGTGGATTCAACCTGCTGTAAAACCAAAGGCAAAATAATGACAGTTCTCCTATCTCTTTTACAGGTTTGTCAGAGACAACAGCCAGTCCAGCAACAGCTACAGGTGAACAGAAATCTTCCTTGTCATTGATAACTCCTGTCTTTCTGTCTCTTCAGATTTCCAGTGTAGCTGTAGTGTCTCCTCTCCTCCTTAAGTGTGAAGATCAGTGTCTCTTCAGATTCCCAGTGTTGTTGTAGTGTCTCCTCTCCTCTCTCAGAGTGAAGATCAGTGTTTTCAGATTTCCAGTGTAGATCTTGTGCTAGTGTCCTCTCTTTCCTCACTGATTTAATGTCAGTCCTGATGGGTTAGATTGGGAATCCTTAACTATTCTTCATTGATCTTGGGTTCACCCTGAAGCCATGATAGCTACATATCGGAACAGGAGGAGAACAGGACATGTGTCGACGTGTATATGAGCCCAAGAGCACCTTTCCTGATCCCTGTTCATCCATTGTCTCCCCCTCTCTCAGGCAGAACCAGGACAACACCCCAGACACAGCCACTGGGAGGCCTGTCTGCCTCGCCCCTGGTCCTCCTGCTGCTGGGGGCTCTGCTCTTCGTGGTGCTGGCCCTGTTAGTGGGGCAGCTGATCCAGAACAGGAATCTGAGGAAAGGTAGGGAGGGAACTCTCCATCCACATAGTGACCTCTAGTGGTCAGTTCTGTCACTCACATGGAACTTATATTTACATAATTACCTTGAGAAATAAACCTGGTAGAGAAAACCATTTAAAGTATAAAAAAGATTATCAACAATTACAGATGGGGATATCAGGAAATTTGGAAATCCAGAAGCATAACATTTATGTGCTGTAATGTCCAAAGAAGGTTTAGTAGTCAATGTTTGATCTTGTACTCCTCTCCCTGCATGTTAACCCTGAGTGTGTTTTCTCACACAGCCCAATCTAAGGGAGCACTCGCCCCCTATCATGATGCCGTTTACGAGGAAATAGAATACAAACTGGCCAGAGAGGGAACCTACAGCGCCCCCAGGAGAGGTGAGTGGAGAGAGTCTTCAGGAGTGATTAGTCTCCATCTTCTGAGGAAGATCTGAGGACTTAACACTTGTAGAAAATCTCACCATACTGGTTTTAAATCTGTAGAGTTTTCTTTCTCAACTGCTGTCAAAGTAAGTGAAGAAAAGCATCATAAACTCTGTGTTTCTGTTGACAACCTGGCTTCTCTCCCAGTAAGAGACAGTGCTGACTGACTGTAGGATTTTTTTTCTCAACTGGTGTCAAAGTAACTGACACCACAGTTCACAGTTCCTGATCTGCCTTATACACACAAACTCTGAGATACTGTTCACACCCTGGCTTCTTCCACAGCCAGTGGAAGACAATGAGTCTGCTGTCTGACTGCAGGTAATACTGATCTGTCCTCCTGTTCACAGGGAGATTCCTCTCTGACGAGCTGCCCTCTGGGTACGATGATGTGGAGGACAGTGAGGGAGACCCAGTACCAGGTGAGGGGAGGTGGAGTCAGGGGGCTCAGTGTGGGAGTGAGGAGGTCTTCAGTCCAGTACTCACTCTCACCTCAAACCAGGATGCCATTTAGAGAACTTATGTAGAAAATCCTGAATTATATAAATATAACCACACGTGTTTCTTCAGTGTTGCCTCACACTAGCCTTATCTCAGCAAAACTAGACCTGGTCAATTCTGGGGTGGTAAACAGGGTGCTGCTCTAATTGGTTTTGATAGAAAAGGAGACTGCGGAAAAGCATGCTGTAAAAACTGCCTTTCAGATCAGATAAATCAGCGACCCTAGAGTTTTGGCTTAACTATACACCACAAAACATTTAAAATCACACTTTCCAATTACTTTGCAGCTCTATGGTCAAAGTAAGTCTGAGTCCTGAAGTGTAAATTCTCTGTCTCTCTGTGTGGTTCAGGAGACTCGATAACCTCTCTGAAAGAAGAGATCCCAGAGTACTATGATGATGCTGTAACTGTACCTCAGAGTCCAGATGGCTTGTCAGGTGGGTTATTTCAGTCCAATCACATGGGGAAACTCTGCACCAATCCCACAGAGTCTGAATCTCTCTACTCTTTCTTGGATCTCAGCCTCTGAATACGGAGTCTGTACTACTCTGCACCAGTTACATGAATCTGACTCTCTCCCTGTGATCTCAGCCCTGCACACTCAGTCTGGTTCACTGCTGCCAGTGTCCGGCTCCTCTTCAGTATCTCATAGGGTTCACATTACCACCCTCTCTGTCCAAATACAGCCAAACTTTCTCTGCCTTGTTTTCCTTCAACATCTTATTTGAAAATCTAGGAATTGTTTTACATTTATTACAGTTGTGAATAGGACTGGAAATCAGGTTCCCCCTGATCTCCTGTACTTTGAGCCTGGAGTTTTAGATCCTGTGTGATGTTCAGTTAATCAGTGTGTTCTGATGAGCTCCAGCAGTCCTGTGCTCTAGATAACTCAGTGTGCTGATGTGTGACAGTGAAGCTGTGCTCTGTGTGCTTTAGGAAAGCTGATGTCCTCTGTGAAAGAAGAGGCCCCTGAGTACTATGATGATGCCATCACTGTGCCCCAGAGTCCAGACACTGTGTCAGGTGAGTTATTATAAATAAGACTAAGGAGTACCCCCTGTACCAGCCCACAGTAGCCTTTGCCATTAGAAATTAGTCTCAACCTAATTTCATATCTGCAAATAAACACTACCTAGAAGAGAAGAGGTCTCTTACAGGCCAGTCTGTGTCAGAATGACAGAGCCATTACTGACCTTCTCTTCTGTTCACAGGGAGACTCCTCTCTGATGAGACACCCTCTGGATACAGTGATGTGGACGACGGTGAGGGAGACCCCACTTCAGGTAAAAGGGGCTACAGCCAGGGGACTCAGTGTGGGTTAGGTAGTTCAGGGATGGGAAAGATAACCTCCAGTAATCCATCTCTGTTGCACTGTCATCCAAGACAGGGGGGAATCAGGCATTTTGCAGTAGCGGTAGCTTCACTCTGTCATGTCCTACAAGGATCAATAACAGCCAATAAAAACTGAGTGACCTGAATTGTACAAAGTTAGATCACAAAGATCACAGTGTCACTGAAACCCACCTACTGACACACCTAGCCAATCAGATTTAAATTGATTTCAATTGATCAGCAGCTGATTAATGATGAGTGAATGAGGTCTGGGCAGAACAAAGCTTTAGATTCCGCAAGACCAGGAATTCTGTTCTCTGACTGCAGAGAGAATTACTAGGCTCGGAAATTACTAGGTCTTCCTCACTGTGGTTTTAGAGCATTGATACTTCATAAGTATAAGTGAATTCTACACTGAATCATCAATTCTTCCAAAAAGATACAATTGAATTAAAAAAACCTATTAAATGCTTTTGAGTACAATATTGTAACATCTATTCTGTATACTATAACTGTTAGCCCACTAATAGCCATTGATATCAAAGCAGAGTACTTCTCAGATACAGTATGTTCTATTATGCTTATTGTTTGTTATGCAAATTATGATTTTATCAATAAATTGTATACTGTCTGGTTAGAATATATGTGTGAGACTATAGATTATTATGTTTGATTAGTTCCTAAAAGTCTACAAGTACTCTCAAAATATACTGCTATAATTTCTGATTGTTACAGAAAATTAAAATCCCCATTAACTACACTATTGTGACTAGATGTTTTAAAAAATCTAGGTACATGTGGCTAATGTCAAATCAATTCCAATTCCAATTCCAATTACAGTACACGGTTAAGGGCTGCAAAGCAAGGAGATGTTTGCTGAGATGTTGAGGTGTGAGATTCAGTGATCAAAGCAACCATAAAGTTTAGTTAAGTTCTGGATAAATGATTGTCAATCAACCGTCCAGGAATGATAGAAGGTGAGAGCTACTTCTTGCTTCTACTACTTGTCCAGATCAACTGGAAAGACCAGACTGGAGTTTAGTTTTTGACCCTCATAAAGAGAGCTTGCCTTTCGTTTGTTTTTAGAAACTTTTATTTCTTCTTTAGAGAATCCCTTAGTTAAAGAGTGCCTCTCCTGGCTAGTGGGAGCATCTTTAGAACAGGGAGATAGGCTCCCATTCATTTTGTAACAATTGGGTTCACAAAGAGAGATTTAACTGTAGGTTGTAATATCTTAGGTTTAGAAGGTTTGGTTTCTCTTTCTTTCATATAGGTGTTCTGTAAAAGCTGAATACTTGGTAGCAGTTTGAGGCTTTTCTGGGTGGTTAGGATGTAGGTGTCTAAAACACCTTGTTAGCAAATTTGTAATTGCGTGCTGTATATTTATGTTGTGTGTAATTTCGTGTGTGTAGTGTTGTTAATAACAAATATTTAATTAATTGTACTTTTTTCAATAAAGCTGTTCCAAAGAACAAATCTCTTATGTGCCTTTAACTATACCAAATGCTTGGGTATATTCTTGGCAAAATCTTTAAAAGTAGGGGGTTATGATTAATTTATTTTTTAATTTATCTACTCAGTCATTTTTGATATTCACAATTTTCATAATCCTAATATGTAACACTATTATTTCAATAACTGGCTCATTTGACAAATCATGAGTCTGTCTCTCTGTCAGGTGTCCTCCAGCCTGGCCCTGGAGTGGACAGGGTCCTGCCCACACTGCCCTCTGAAGAAGGAGCCCCTGCCCCTGATAGGACTGACTACGATGATGTTGGGGACGAGTCTCAGGGAGAGGATGGGCGCTGTGAGACTGACAGAGCTGTCTGGGAGAACCTCCTCCAGCAGGTCTAGACACAGAAGAGCTTCACCAACAGAGTCACACAGTCTTACAACAGTTCTGAGCACTGAGACTGTATGTGACCTGAGTCCACTTCACTCCACTGCTTCCACACTGACACTCTCTGTCACCTGAGAGCTCTGACCAGTGAGTCACTGTCCTTTGTCTACAGGACCTGCAGTTTGTGTTTTAAAACAGGGAGACCTTAAAGTTCCCTATTCCACTCAGTCTTTTTTCTTGTACAATATGTTTCTGAAATAAAACTATTAATTGATATAGAATTCTGAATGTAACATTTCTGATGTGCAGAAATGTATAGACATTTTCTTAACGTTTCCTTTTTAAAAATAAACTTTTTAAAACCATTTTGTCATTCATTTGTAATTTCTTAATTTTGTACAATTAAAGACTTTTAATTAAATATATAAGGAACCTTTGGCCACTCACAATGATAAAATCAATCCCAGAAGGAGAGAATGCCTAAATGTTTGTGATCAATTCATAAGTATGACTTAATCCACACAAGGAGCAAAAGGCACTGTTGACAGAGCCAGATACAACACTACCAAAGAGACAACCTGGCTGTTATTTACATTCCCTTCAAATCAAAAGGTTAAGATAGATAGATACTTTATTGATCCCATGAGAAGAAATTGCATCTATCTATCTAAGACTCCTTGTCCTGCCTTCAGGAGCTGCTCAATTTAAAACGCAGCATCCCACAGCACTAGAGACACCCCAATATTCACTTTATACTGCACCTCAAACCATAGGTATTTTATAGCACCCAGATTGACCAGTACAGCGCACTAGATACAGTAAAACATCTTCATATTTGAAAGAAATGTGAGTGTTTTGCACATTTGCACAAGCTACAACAAGTAAACATTTGATATCACCTGGAATGATAAATAATGACCAACATCGGCAACTTCCAAGAAAATCATTTTCACTCATTGAATTTGATCTTCATACTCACCTTGCATTCTCAGCTATAATACTTCAAAATTACACTGCAGATTTGGTGGAAAACTTCACAAATCTGTACAATTGTATTTTAATATCTTGGTATGTACTTTCATTTTAACCATAAATGCTGTTCAGTATATTGTACTTTTGTTGTACTTTTTAAAACATTTTACCTGAGGACGCAAGGGGACTGTTATATCTTGTGATACATGCAAGACATCAGTAAAAGAAGGTGAAATTTTAATAAAATTGGTGATTAAAAGAAAACCACAACTTGTATGATATTATCCCTCGATATCGAAGACCAGTTGAAGGATTTGAAGAAACTATCAAAGAAACAGCAGCAATAGCAGATGATTTGGGTTTTGAACCAATGATTACACCTCAATAATCAATTCGTCCTCAAAAAATGAAGAGACAGGCATGTTTTGGGCCTCATAATGATCCTCTTCTGGATCCACAAGAAACGTGTTTTAGATGTACTTATAACTTCCATCGAAGAGAGATCTCATCAGTTGCATACAATTGAAACTTGACTTTTTGGATGGTATTGAAAATATTTTAAAAAAATAAAATAAACAATTTTCCAACGAAGATCTTGTATTGCCAGGATCTATTCTTAGCGTTTGGTAGTGATAACACTCCTGATATTGATGGAGTAGAAACGTACGATGCGTTGACATGATTTCTGAAGCGAGAAGTCCTAGAATGCCGCCTATAAATGAGCTAGGATTCATACCAAGAAATACTTTTTGTTTTCCACCCAGAAGGCTGCTATTGCATTACCAGTTTTGGTAGCTTCTGGGCGCGATTTTCCAAAACCGAAACTAATAACAAAGTTATTTAAGATGCACAAGTTATTTGGACATTTACCATGTCCAAAAATTGTAAATCGAGACTAGTATTACTACAGAAGAAAATATTTAACTGAAATATTAATAAGACTATGTAAGTATAAAAAGTAGAACAGTTCAATTTATATAACTTATTTTTTATTCTTATTAGAAATGGGCTCACACACCGGAAGACACTAACGTTTATCTTCGTTAGAGTGTGTGAATAACAGTTTAACCCAAAATGTTTGTAATTGTGATTTTGTTAAAATGCAATAAATCGTCTATCAGCAGTAAGAAATTATTAAGAAAGTAAGAAATTGTTTTATTTCACAAACGGTAAGACGTGAAGAGAGTTTACAGTTCGTATCCTTCGCTTGGTCTTAACTTAAGCGTTCAGGATCCAAGCCCGTGTGTGGATGGTTGTGTTTCTTGAATCTCTTGTAATCATCAAAAGTCGTTGTTTAGTCCTTCAGTACTTTCTCGAGTTGTACCATGGATATTTTAAACGATTAATACTATTCATGCTCTTTTGCCTTTTCCTTCACATATGGAAAAAGTTCAAAGTGTCCTTATGGCTGTGCTCCACATCTACACGAGAGCACCTAACAGTACAGGACACGCAGTGAGGAATTCGCGCAGCTTTCAGTTTAGTGCGGAGTCCAGAGGGAGGACTCACTCGCTGAATGATTTCTCAAGAAATCCCGGGTGAGATTTAACAGGTGATTTCTTCAACAGCCACGACAAGTGTGGAGACGTTCTCTGGATTTCCTGAATATGACGTTAAATTAGTTCAAATCATTTGGTAGTTAACAGAACTAAATGCTTTGGAGGTACATTTAAAATAGCAGAGCAACACTGTAGCACTTTGTGTGTGACTGAACTTAATTGTGTAAACCTGGCTCTCTATGAACACCGACAAAGAGTTCTCACTCAACAGAAGATTGCGATGTGAGCACAATAATATAAAGCACATGGAGATGCCAGGGATTGAACCCGGGACCTCATACATGCGTGTTTCCTCTACTACAGAGTAAATTCATGGGAATGAAGAAATAAGGAAGGAAAAATAATCGCATTGAAGCTTCCAGAGACTGGGCAAAAACGAATCAGTTATTTTTATATCCAGTCACACGGGCGACAGTGGTTAATTCCTCGACGGGGGAGTGCTTTTTTACCGCCTTACTCTGCTGTCTTTTAATTCTGTTTTCTTTGAAAGCTTTTTGCATCTTTTAAGTGCTCTCGGTTAAACTATGCATAGGACAACAGCAGTACTGATGATTTTCATGGACCGATGCACACTTCTTCTGTACAACTCCAGTGATAAAGCCCTGTCTGTAAATATTGTAGAAGAACGAAAAAGGGTGAAACAACGCTCCAACCACAGGAATGGTAACCGGAAGGATCGTGTTCTAATTTAATATGTCATTTTGAGATGCCTTGTCAACGCAGACAGGTGTTAGAGCTGAACAAATAATTTATAGTGGTGGTTGTAAACATGGAACATGTTGTTTCTATACCAGGAAGAAAGGAGCAGACTCTTAAACTCTTTAACTCTCAAGTTAAAAGAGACAAAAACGACACCTAATCACAGCTAACATTAATTAAAATGACATCACAACAAAAGAGCAGAGCCTTAAGTGAATCAAATTCGTTTTCATTAAATGTCTGTGTCTTCATCACTTTGACCGGGGTAAAGTTAGCTTGAAGTTCGAAAACGATTTTGGCATGCCTGTAGCGTTTTTATGAAACAATTGCTTTGTATATACAATTGTTTTGTGTATAAAGTACATTGTGAATGTTCTCACAGCCTTCAGTTTGTCTTTTTATTCCACACACAAATATTCTTGTGCCATATCACATATCATATAACACAGAACGCCTTCAAACCAAATGCATTTTAAAGACCACGACTTTGAAAATTTTCACAACCCCTCCATAAACATATCAGTGAGCTAATTATCCTTTTCTGACAGTCGGGGTTTTGATTGATGCGCAATTACGCACCATCTGGAACACTGGGGGACCGCTGTATACATACATACGTTCACAACGCAGAAATACTGCTCAATAGAGTTTCATGCGAAAAACCCATATATGACCATAGGAAGCAGAACAGCAGTTTCCAATTACCCAGACTGTCAGCACGGGAATAAAGCTTTGTTTTATTTCTGAAACCCTTTATTTCCTGTTTTCATTCTGCATGAAAATTCCTATTCTTAACTCAAGAGCTTTTTAAAAACAGCACCCATGATGTTCAAATCATGATGTCCATGATTGTTTACACAGAAGACTGGGAGAGCTTTGGGTTGTGAATCTCTTTTTCTCATGGTTTTATTGAATGTGGCACTGTGCACTAGGATAGGGGGATGCTGTTCACAAGCCAATAGCATTTAAACCACAGCAAACACAATGCTGCAAGTAAGTGTTTTACACACTAAGCAGGTCCTCTGACCTTTCCCAGCCTTGCTTTGGGTTGTGAAACCTCTTTCAGTTTTTTTTATGATTTTTTCAATACGGCACCATTTAGACATGCAATACACTGGGATAGGGAGGTCCTCTTCATGACTCAATAGCATTTGAAGCACAACATTCACAATGCTACAACCAAGTGTTTTACACACCAGACAGCCCCCCTCACCTTATACAACCTTGTGTTGGGTTGTGAAAGTGTTCTTTCTTTTTTATGATTTTTTTTAATATGGGGGTCTTCTTAATACATGGGGTACATGCGGATAGAGCCTTAAAAGGTGGCTTCTCAAAGCTCTTTACAGAATGACAACAACAATAAATAAAAATACACAAGATAAAACACAATTACAATATATAGAGGAGACCGTGGATGGTGGTACTAAGAAAAGCAGAGGGGTGAAGAATGGAACCAGTTCAGTAAAGGCTTTTCTAAAGAAGAGGGTTTTGACTCTGGATTTGAAGTAGTTTAGAGAAGGTGACTCTGTGATATCCTTGGGGAGAGAGTTCCAGGGCTTGGGGCATAACAGGAGAAGGCCCTGTCACCCACAGAATGTAGATGGGCTTGGGGAACAGTTAGGAGAGCAGAATTAGAAGAGAGAAGGTTGCAAGGTGGGGAGTAGGGCGATAATAGTTCAGACAGGTAATGAGGTGCCAAGCCATGCAGAGCCTTATAGGTGAGCATGAGAAATTTCATGTGCATTTTTTCCCCTCTGTAACAAGAAACATGTGCACTCTGAATTGAGTAGGTGTCAAATTTGTAAACCTGAAATTATTTTTTGGTCATATAGTCATTAAGATCCAAAAGACTTGGACAGAGATTCAACGAGCCCAGGCATAGAGACTGAGTGTCAAGCGAGCAGGAGCGGTGAGGAAGGAGACTGCGAGAGCATAGATATAGATATATCTAGATATACAGTACATTTAGGACTCAGTACCGATAACACTGCTGCTATTGATGGAGTAGAAATAAGTGTATTGGTAGTTTTATCTGAGGCAAGAAGTACTAGAACACCTCCTATACAAATGTTAGGATTCAGAGCAAGAAATATTTTTCCACCTCACCCAATGGTATTGCATTAACGAAGCTGAATCTGGCTTCTTATTCGCCAGCTTCTTCTGCCTTAAATGCTGCTGCTGTGATGTTATGCCGCCTTTCACCTGTAGATGGCTCTTTACAGTAATTTTTAAAAGTACTAATCGGGATGGATTACTGTATTTATCCTCAGCAAAGGGGAATATGTAAGTAGTGAATATCCAAATAGAATTTTTGTGTGAAACACATTTCAGAAAATTGTAAACCAATTTTCAAAACTCACAATAACACAAACACAATAAGTAAATAAGACAAAGGCAAAACATAAGTTCACAGGCACTTTCTGCTTCTTGCTATAAACCTACCCCCTGGTTATAAAAATATCTAAAAAGTCTGACATTGAGGTGTGAGAGACAATTGAACAGACTATCAAAATTCTGAGCTTTAGGAAATTTTACTGTGCCATTTTTTTTAAATATGACCCTGTGAACATGGCATGTCCCTCCTTCCTCATTACCAAAACATCTCAATGTTCCGACACTATGTACATTACAACACTTCACTGTTGCATTTCAGTTGTGACATTGTGAACATGGCATGTTAAAGTATATAGAAAATCTAGATCAGTACAGGCTAAATGCAATTCATAGTGATTTATCATTTTCTTACTTTCTAAATAAAAAAAAAAATTCAGTGATTATGACACTTCGGTATGACATAAAATATGCTTCAATGACAGAATAAATAACCATGGAAAAAATACCCACAGTGGACATTCATATTTGTGATTATAGGAATGTTAAATATCAGGTGAGTAGCTGCGTCAGCATGCGTAGGCTGCAAAGGAACAAGTAAAAGGTTATTCCATGCTGAAAAGAGAAGAAAGGAAACAACGTGTTGGCCGTGGAGCCTTCTTCAGGTGTTAGAAAGACAGGGCAGTATGCAAAGATACATTTCTTTTTAGCTTTGCTGACTGCAGTTTATCTTTGATGACAACATCAAAGACATTAAGGAATTCTTACAGCTAACAGCTCCACATCAACTTCCTTTTATAACTAACCTCATCAGATCTCTCAACTCCCAACTCTTCCAGTTTCTCACTTCAGAGAAGGATAAAAAACTCAATCATCCTCTACAGAGAAAAACCATCAACACCTCCACCAATCCTAACCTTGTTGTTACTGTACCCTCTGACCTTTCCCTTTCACCCCTTTGCATCCTCAGCTAACATTTTAATATTACAACACAATTACAATAGATTGTACAGTATTTACAGTTTAAAATTAAGGTAAATATGTCAAAATATCAAAATCCAACTGCACAGTGCTAACAAAACAATGCTTGTCAAGTTCTCAAACAAATCTGCATTGTATTTTTAAAATATTTCAGCAGAGGATGTGACGGGAGTATAAATGACGATTCAACGATCATTTTTCTTGGGTGAATATGGTTTTCTGGGGAGTTGCGATGTTGGGCATTATTGGACATTTTTGACACGTGTTGAACAGTCGCATTTCCTACAAATATTAAAATAGCTATGGTTTAGCTCAAAAATCCAATCGACCTATGCGAAAACAATGTTTACATCACAAAAGAAACCCATCCCTGGTTGGACTTGAACCACCAACCTTTTGGATAACAACCAAATGCACTAACCGATCGGGCCACAGACACTGACTGGTGGAGAATTTTCTCGAATCCCCAAAAAAAAAATCTCTTACTGTTCTTTTTGCCGGCCGGTAATATTTCTTCTGCACTGATAACCAAGAACTGAATTTCATGTTTCGCAAGCTGTGTGAATTTAATCAAAAACAAGTTTTCCAGAAAGGAAATGAACACATGCATTTAACGAAATCAAGCCCTTTGTGAGTGCCCAAAATGGTACGTTCTGTACTACAAGATAGGAAGAAATACACAGCTGGGATTCAAACCGCAGTTCTTTTGTTTAATAAAGAGGCACTTTAACCAACTTGTTAGGAATCCCTGGTGAGAAGATACACGGATCCTGTGCAGACGCAGGCACGGGTGATAGATGAGGCAGGCGAACAAACCAGAACGAGAGGCAAGGTCGTAGTCAAAAGGCGAAAGGCAAGTCGTAATCCAGGAAGTTTACCGGTAGCAGACAGTCCGAGTCGAGAGGCGAGGTGCAAAGTCGAAAAGGCAGAAGGGGAATCCAAAATCCAGAATAAATGAGGTACGGGGAAAACCGCCAGGTAGAGCTCTCAAGGAGTAGACTCAATACCGAGCAGTGGGAAGCAGGTGAAGATGGTTTAAATAGCAGTGCGCACCGCAATGAGTGTGCGCAGGTGGTTTAACTTGTGCGGCGGCGTTTGTTAATAATCACCCGCTGCTGGGTCTGATTAGCTCGCTTACGCTTTGGTCTTGACTGCCTGGTGGTCGTGACACAACTAAGCTACGGTGACATGACATCCAACCCCTTTTACAGCCACTTGGACACATCGCTCTGAGACATCTGCATTCAGAAAGCGCTGAACCTGCTCTCAGAGCAAATGGCCTCTTTTACATACAGTAGCAGCCCCGACAACGAGAAACTAAGAGAATTGGCTTTTATCTGGCATTTTTCATGTCCAATGCGTTTGACATCTCCCAAGGGCAACAGAGTTCTTTTGCAACACTATTTCTTCTTCTTTTTTATTTCTGTACGTTTTGATAAAAAATGAGAAATCGTGCAAGGGAAAAATGTCTTTTTTTCATAGAGAAAACGTGGACCGTGAAATGTTGTGTTGAGAAGAAGTGATTTAACATGATACGTGACCTGATTTATAGGAGCAAATGCTCACCCAGCAAGGTCTGGAGAAGTTGAAGAGTCTGGTGGATGTGATAAATATACGGTGTTGTGGAAGAAAACAGTCTTTCTTTGAATTCTCAATCAATTGGAATTTCAGTGCGAAACATAAACCCTTTGTCTGATTTAAAGAGATTATATTTTAAAACTCATAAAAAATCAGAAAACACGTTTCTCACTTTGAAATTTTAGACAGGGCGTTATATTACTAGTAGCGACGCTGAGCACACTATGGGGGAATTCAGGTTATGTGAAATACCAGCAGTTTAATAAATAACACATCTGATTTTAGATCATAAGATTGTAGGTTCGACTTCTACCTTGCTTGTGTAAATTTTATTCAAGCTCCTCAGTAATAGATGTCTATTATGTAATGAACCGCACCTGAAAGCAAACATTGGGTCTGTTTCCTCTGTTTTCCAGCATGAAATAGCAAATCGTTACAAAAAGTACCTGCTAATGTCCAATAGCGGTTTTTTTTTTCAAATTACATTTTCAGGCTTCAGACACTTTTTAATAAAACAAAAGTGTCCAGAAACTCCCTAACTTTCAGGTTTGCTTGAACCTGTATTAAAAGAAGTTATTTGAAACTTCCGGGATTCCATTCTCTGATGTAGCTGTCTCTAAAGACGGATGTGATGTTTCGCAGATGTGAACTGTGCCTTCTCTCTTGTGTTCAAGGGTATTCGCTGAGTGAGATCCTAACTGTATGTCCAGTAGGGCTTTATTTTGTTTAGATTATCTATGTGGTGTACAGATAGAACTCAACTACATGGTGTGAATTCCGTGTTCAGGACGAGCAGAACCTGAAAAACTAAAAGCAGACCTCGACATAATTTGAACACACAGCCTTCTGATGTGGAGTCAGGCATGCTACATTTGCGCCACAAGGTCACAGCTATAACCACAGAAACCAAAATAGTTAGAAATATGGAACACAACTGTTGTTCCCCAAGAAGGAAAGCTGTTTTGTACTGACGTCACTCCTGTTTATGTAACCCAGATTGTGAAGACGACTCTGCCCTATCAAAGACAAATGTTAAACAAAAGTTGGAAAGCACACTCTGAACCCATCTGTATATTTGATTCCCGCGATCCTTTCAAAGCTGCTCAGTACTTTGCAAGCAAATCAAATCATTTCAGGGAAGAAACTCAGTTTAATGAACTACTTTCGTATTTTCACTCGTTGATTTTGATCTTTGTATTCTCTTTCCATTCTCAGCAATAATATTTCAAAATTACAGTTCAGATTTATTGGAAAACTTCACAAGCATTATGAGATTAGGACTGTACAATTGTTTTTTAATATCTTGGTATATTTACCTTCATTTTAATATAGATATAACCATAAATGTTGTTAAGCATATTGTACTTTTGTTGTACTTTTTAAAACATTTTAGCTGAGGACACACGGCGACTATTATACCTTGTGATACATGCAAGACATCTGTAAACGAAGATGTAATTACAATAAAATTGGCAATTAACAGAAAACCACAATTTGTATAATATTATTCCTCAATATCAATGATCAAAATGTATAAATTGATTGCTTCCTTAGTATTGCCAGGATCTATATTTAGCGTTCGGTAGCGATAACACTGCTGATATTGATTGAGTAAAAATCTATGATGTAGTGACAGCTTTATCTGAAGCGAGAAATCCTCGAACACCGCTTATGAAGTGTTAGGATTAATACCAAGAAATACCTTTTGTTTTCCCACCCAAAATGCTACTATTGCATTACACATTATGCAAACATTACCAGTTTTAGTAGCTTCTGGGCACGATTTTCCAAAACTGAAACTAAATACAAATGATTTAAGATTAACCATGTCCAAAAATTGTAAATCAGGACTAATACAATATCAAATGAAATTACTACAGAAGAAAAGGTTTAACTGAAATATGAATAAGACTATGCAAGCCTACAAAATAGAATAATTCAATTTATATAACTTATTTTTTTCTTATTTGAGAAATGGGCTCACACACCGGAAGACACTAACGTTTCTCTTCGTTAGAATATGTGAATAACAGTTTAACCCCAAATTTCTGTAATTGTGATTCTGTTAAAATTAAAAAAAAGCATCTATCAATAGTAAGAAATTATCAAGAAAGTAAGAAATTGTGTTATTTCATAAACTGTAAGACATGAAGACATTTACAGGTTATATCCTTTGCTTTGTCTTTTAACACAAGCGTTCAGGATCCAAGCCCATATTCGGACGGTTGTGTTTCTCTTGTAATCATCAAATGGCATTGTTTTGTCCGTCAGTTCTTTCTCGAGTTGTACCATGGATATTTTATTCCATCAATACTTTTCATGCTCTTTTGCATTTTCCTTCACATACGGAAAAGAACTCAAGGCATTCTTGTCACTGTGCTACACAGTACAGGACACGCAGTGAGGAATTCGCGCAGCTTTCAGCTCAGTGCGGAATCCAGAGGGAGGACTCGCTCGGTGAATGATCTCTCAGGAAATCCCGGGTGAGGTTTTTCTGCAACAGCCACGACAAGTGTGAAGACGTTCTCTGGATTTCCTGAATGTGACTTTAAATTAGTTCACATTCTTTGGTAGTTAACAGAACTAAATGCTTTGGAGGTACATCTAAAACTGCAGAGAACACTGTAGCACTTCGAGTTTAATTGTGTAAACCTGGCTCTCTATGAACACGAGCAAAGAGTTCTCACTCGACAGAAGACTGCGATGTGAGCACAGTAACATAAAGCACTTGAAGATGCTAGGGATTGAACCTGGGACCTCATACATGTAAGACAAGCACTCTACCACTAAGCTACACCCCCAACATAGAGACCTTTCGAAGATGTGCAGGTGCTCACAGACCACAATCCATCTTTTGCATCTGATGATTTTCATGGACTGATGCACACTTGTTCTGTACAACTCCAGTGATAAAACCTTGTCTGTAAATATTGTAGAACGTAAAAGGGTGAAACAACGCTCCAACCACAGGAATGGTAACAGAAAGGATCATTTTCTTATTTAATACGTCCTTTTGAGATGCCTTGTCAACGCACACAGACGTTAGAGCTGAACAAATATTTTGTACACAAGACGGCAGTGCGATATTAAAATTCCTGTCTTCTTGATGGATTCAGACTGGTAGCCAGAGGACGCCGGGACAACGCCCATTGGACAACTGCTGGAACAGAGGCTGCAACAGAGCTTGTCAGCTGGTTTGGTGTTCGTGCCAGGAGATTCCAAATCCATACACAGTGGATAAGTAAACCCCATGTTCTACATTCCGTCTCGAGAATTCAGTTGTACCTCAAAAAAAGTTGTTATCAATTTAATTCATGAGTAATGTATTTACTTCCGAGTTTAGAGTAACAGTGGGTAATAACACTGATTAGCGATTTGGTAACCGAACGATATATATTGACATATATTCTCTGTTGTGTATCTTTGTGTTTGCATCTCTTCGAGATTATATACCTTGTATATTGATAACCCTCACAGTAAGGTCTGCCGCTCGTATCCAGGCAGACTAGTATATGTTTGGTGCACAATTTATGTTAATAAATGTATCTCGTGTATTGAACCCGTGTGTGTGCGTTGTTAGTTGTTCTGACGATTGATTTTCTAAAAGCCACAATGAACAACCTCGTGATTACTGCTACAATTAATAATTGTCTCAGTAAACCCATCAAACCTCTACACTTGTATAGTATAATTTATTATCTGTACCTGCAAATCCCCAATATTACTGCTGTCTCCTGAGAAACACAAGTGTAGAGTCAAATCATATGAAATAATACAACAAATCTATTCAATTAACACCCAGATGTGACAGAACACTTTTAAGACTTATACCCCTTTAAATAAGTATTTCCTTAATTTCAGTTCTCTTCCCTCCATGGGATACCTGAAAATTCACTATAGCATAATAAAGGCTGTGCATGCATTACCTGTAATACAGCTACTAATAAAGATAACATTAAAGTTGATTATTAAGAAATCACACTTTTATTAATAAAATATGTTTTGATAAAAGAAGTCTTAATAGACTAGGTAAATCCCTGTAGTAGTCTAACAACTACAAAAAAGAAAAAAAAAACAGAACAACTTCAAAACAAAGAGAAAAAGAACATTAAAAACAAATCTTGGTAACAACAAAAACACAGAAAAGTGAGTGCTTTTTCAAGTCTTCGGTACTCCATCATGCTCCTCTCATTTCAGTAGACCTCTCTCATATATTTGTGTATAGGTCTGCTGGAGGTCCATTGCTGATGGTAATTTAAGTAGGGAGCTGTGTCAGCATGTGTGGACTGCATAGGAACAAGTAAAATTTTATTCCATGCAGAAAAGAGAAGCAAACAACGTTTGAGCTTTGGAGCCTTCTTCAGGTCTGACAAGGAACAAACCTTTACTTGTTCCTTTGATGTTAATTTAGACCTGATCTCCAGCAAATACTTAACAGGACCTAAACTGGTCAGTTAGTTTAAATAGTTGAAGATATAGGCCACACTGCTCCAGGTGAGGCTTGAACTCAATCTCAGCATGAGTTCGATTGCACCACTGGAGCTGCAGAAGTCTTTTTTTACACAGACTAATGCAATTGCAATTAGTCACGAAACAAACGAGAACTGCAGCTGTACACTTGAGACAGGACGCTACTGTATTATTTTTGTTTAACACTCCAGTCGAACAAGCCGACATGTCACTATTGCTAAATCGTTACAAAAGACGCCAACTAATGACCAGTTTTATTTTTAACAGAACTTTACTGAAAGTTAAACTTATAAAACTACCTGAGCAAATAAATACAACAATTATTGTTCCTCTGACCTTCTCAGTATTTCTTTTTTTAAATTAATACATTTATTTATCCATGGTGTGCCTTGTGCTTACTTTTCAGAACTCTCTCTCCTGTGTTAGTAGGAGCTTACATTTCAAATTAAGTTCTTTAATCAGTTCCAATATCTTCCTTTCAAAGTAGGGAAGAGCAAGCTGGCATGTTGTTTTGCCTGTGGTTATTCTTTATGACTATATCTTCTGACACCTGTGCACAATCCTACAACATTACAAGAGAAGCACTATAACAGGAGTCATAAAAATGCAAGAAGCCACTTTGAACAATCTTTCGGAATTGTAAAACAACTAACGCTTTGCTTGGCTGTCATTTGGTTTGTATACCAGTCCATCAAGAGGCAGCACCATCATCATCAGGTCATGTGCAGTCCTACACAACCTTGCGATTGACTGGGATGAGCTACCTTTTCCATCTCCATGGCATGCAGCACACTCTGGCTGTTTCAACACAGTCATTATTGGACCACAGTGCACTGTCTCTTCTGTCCTGTGGCTATCATAATCACTTTTAAGAAGCCAAGTTTTTTTTCTTTAACATGTGCTTGGGTGCCACCCATTTCCTTATTATCCCTGCTTTCCAGCGGCTGACCCTACCTGTGTAAATAATGTCCTAGTAGTTCTAGTGCCCTGTGTAGTCTTATAAGTGTATAGCGTGTTGTTAAGTAATTACCACCCTAAAGATGTGTACGTGTTCTGTCAGTCTCCTCATGTGCATGTATATCCTGTGTTTGGTTTTGTGGTTGTTAAAGAATAAAGCTATTGCTTGGTTTGTTAATCGCGTCTCCACTGGTCCTTTGTTCTGAGAAGAACCTCTAAATGCTACATTGGTGTCAGAAGCGGGCAGGATGGACAAATCTTGGCAGACATTAGCTGATTCTGTCAAGTGCTGTCTGACTCTAAAAGAGACAGAACCCATCGGCAGCGCACATAGGGAGCCTGAGCAACTCCTGGGTGTGACAGGTGGCCACAGCCCTTACCAGGGCTATCCAGTAGTGGTCCTGCCGGTAGAATTGGGGCGACTGCCCGCTACTCCCGCCCAGTGGATGCCCCAAAGAGAAGATACCCTCCCTGCTGGAGCTGACCAGCGATTCCCACACCCATCAGTGCGGGTGCAACCCGGTCGCTACGATGGGGAAGCGCCTTGGGAAACCTACAAGGCGCAGTTCCAGCTCGCGACCTGGACGAATGGCTGGTGCCGGGCAGAGATGGAAGGAGTGGCCTGCCAGGTGCTCCTGGACGTCCCGGAGGAGGACAGAGGCGAATACACGGCGCTGGCGGCGGCTCTCCAGCTGCGTTTCGGTGTGGAGGAGGCGCCGGACTTGATGCGGGAGAGGCTGGCCCTGCGGCGGCACCGACCAGGAGAGCGACTGGGCCCGGTTGCCGCTGATGTCGCGTTCCTCGCCCGCCGAGGATACCCAACTTTTCCCCGGGAGGCGCAGGGGGAGATGGCTCTCCAGGCCTTTCTCAAGGCCCTCTCACCCGAGGAGCTGCGGCACCAAGTGCATCGCTGGAGCAGGCCTTGGCTGAGGCCGTGTTCAGGGTGGCTGGAAGCGCCAGCAGACACTGCTGGCTGACCGAGGCGGCGACGGAGGAGTCCAGCGAGGGGGAAGAGGAGCCAGACCTTGCAGCGACCCCTGCGGAACAGCCCCACACGCTGCTTTGCGACCGCTGCAGGAAGAGGGAACTCTGAGCCCGGTTCTGCCGGGCACCCGAACCTCGCACTCCTTGATCGGCGTCGGGAAACGGGAACGGGGCGACTCAGCGTGTGGAAGGCCGCCACTCGAACACCTCACCCCCCGCTCCGGAGAGCGCTATTAAGACCGGCGCCCCTCACGTCACCGTGGGGCGAGTCGGCTGTAGCCGGGGCCTGTACCTCCACTGCCGAATCGAGGACCAACCCTGCCTGGCCCTACTCGACGCCGGTTCATCGGTAACCTTACTCCGGCCGGGCGTCCTCCCCGACACCGAGGGCACCAACTCCCCAGGATGGGAGGCCTCCGGCCTGCGGCTAAGGACCGTGACGGGACAGCTCGCCGCAGTCCGGGGGAAACGGGTGCTTGCCTTCCGTCTAGGTGCAGCGACGGTGTGCCACCCCTGCTACCTTGCACCCATCCAGGAGGACTGCATTCTGGGGCTGGACGTACTGCAGCGAGTGGGGGCCAGTTTGGACTTGAGCCGGCAGGAGTTGGTGTGGCAGGGGGAGCGACTTCACCTGGTGGAGGGCAGGCCCGGCGAAGGCCGAGGGACGCGGGCTTGCCGGAGCTGGGAGAAAAAGAGGCAGTGGCGGCGGCGGCGGCGGCAGTCGCCGGGGCAGACCAGGCCTGTGAGCCGGGGAGCGAGCGTGCTGGATCCTGCTCCCGAGTCAGCCGGGGGGCCAGACAAGGCGGCGGCGGCGGGAGCCGAGCGTTGCATGGAAGCGAGGCGCGCCGTTGAGGATCTACCAGCAGAGCTGCGAGGGCCTCGATCAGGACCAGCGGCAGCGGCTCCAGGCGCTACTCGCCCAGAACGAGGATCTCTTTGCGGCGATAGATGAGGACTGCACCCGCACTGCCCTGGTCCAACACGAGATCAACACCGGCGACGCTCGGCCCATCCGCATCCCACCGGGACGCATGGTTCACGCCAAGCGGACCGCCGCCGAGGAAAAGATCCGGGAGATGGCCGCAGCGGGGGTGATTGAGCCCTCCGCGAGCCCGTGGTCGGCGCCAGCTGTACTGGTAAAAAAAAAAGACTGCTCGTGGAGGTTCTGCGTCAACTACCGCAAGCTGAACGAGGTCACCCGGAAAGATTCCTACCCCCTGCCGAGGATAGATGACGCCCTAGACTACATCACCGGGTCGACCTGGTTCAGCTCCCTGGACCTCCGCTGCGGCTACTGGCAGGTACCGCTTGCTCCCGATGCTCGCCCGAAGACAGCCTTTTCTATCGGCCAGGGCCTCTGGCAGTTTACTGTCATTCCTTTTGGCCTGTGCAATGCCCCGGCGACGTTCGAGAGGCTGATGGAGAGGGTGCTGGCATCTGTCCCGCGGAACCAGTGTGTGCTGTATCTGGACGATCTGCTGGTTCATGCCCGGGGCTTCGACCAGGCCTTGACGAACCTCCAGGCGGTGCTGGACTGCATCCGCCGTGCTGGCCTGAGGCTCAACCCCTCACCGACAAGGGCCGCCGTTTCGACTGGGACTCGGGCTGTGAGACTGCCTTCGGCCGGTTGCGTGAAGCTCTGGTGGGGGCCCCCGTGCTGGCCTACCCCGACCCGCGGTTGCCATATGTTCTCGATACCGACGCGAGTGACTCGGGGGTGGGCGTGGTGTTGGCGCAGGAGGGGCCGGATGGGGAGCGCGTAGTGGCCTACTATAGTCGGGCTTTGACTAGGGCTGAACGGAACTACTGCGTGACCCGTCGCGAGCTGCTGGCGGTGATGGCGGTGGTCCACCACTTCAGGCCGTACCTGTTCGGGACCCGGTTCCGGCTGAGGACCGACCATGCGTCCCTCACCTGGCTGCTCCACTAAAAGGAGCCGGAGGGGCAGATGGCGCGATGGATAGAGATCCTGCAGGAGTACGACTTCACTGTCGTGCACCGTGCGGGGTCTCGCCATCTCAATGCCGACGCTCTCTCGCGGCGCCCCTGCGAGGCCGCGGACTGCCATCACTGCGCCCGGCGGGAGCAGCGTGAGGTGGCTGTCCGCACCGTGGCGGGGGTGGGCACCGCGGCCACGGCCCGGGAGGGGCCGCTGGGGGTGGGCCTGCCAGACCTGGCGCAGCGTCAGGCAGCTGATCCTGACGTGGGGCCGGTGCTCCGCTGGAGGGCAGCTGGAGTGCGGCCTACACGAGAGGAGCTCGCCCCACACCCAAAGTCCGTCAAGGCCCTCTGCGCCCTGTGGGAGGCCTTGGAGGTAAAGGATGGGGTGCTGCACCGGGGGTGGCGGGTACCCTCCAGTGGTGAGGTACGGTGGCAGCTGGTGGTGCCTCGGTCGCTCCGCGGGGCGGTGCACGGCCAGCCGGGCATGGGGCACTTCGGCGGTAAGAAAACCCTGCAGCGTCTCCGAGGCCATTTTTATTGGGGTCTTTGCCACTGGGACGTGCAGAGGTACTGCCAAACGTGTGCGGTGTGCGTGGCGCAGAAGGGTCCCCCCGAGCACTCTCGGGCCCCCCTCCAACAACACCAGGTGGGGGCTCCTATGGAGCGGGTGGGAGTGGACGTTTTGGGCCCGTTTCCGCGCACCGAGGCTGGGAACCGCTACGTCTTGGTGGCCATGGATTACTTTACGAAGTGGCCGGAGGCCTACGCCCTCCCGGACCAGAGTGCCCCCACGGTGGCCGATGCACTGCTGGAGGGGATATTTGCCAGGCTGGGGGTGCCGGAGGAGTTACACAGTGACCAGGGGCGTAACTTCGAGGTCTTCGCCAGAGTGTGCCAGCGCCTGGGGATCACTAAGACGCGGACCACACCGCTGCATCCCCAGAGCGACGGGTTGGTGGAGCGGTTTAATCGGACGCTCGCCACCCAGCTGGCCACCCTGGTGTCCCGGCACCAACGGGACTGGGACTGCCACCTCCCCCTTGCGCTCTGGGCGTACAGGACCGCGGTCCAGGAATCCACCGGGTGCACCCCGGCCTCGCTCATGCTGGGCCGGGAAATGCGAACCCTGGTGGACCTGGTCTTCGGCCCGCCGCCCGGAGACGGGTCGGCACCGCCGGCTGGACCGGACTACGAGTGGGACCTGCGGCAGCGGATGCAGCAGGTGCACAGCTTTGCACGGACCCACCTGACACAGGCGGGGGTCCGGCAGAAGCGGCACTACGACCTGCGCTGCAGGGGGCCTGCCTTCCAGCCCGGGGACTCGGTTTGGGTGTACAACCCGCGCCGCTGCAAAGGCCTCAGCCCTAAGCTGGCGCCGTCATGGGAGGGTCCCGCTGAGGTACTCGGGGTGGTGGGTGAAGTCTGCTACCGTGTCCGGTTGCGAACACGGGGGAGAGTGGTGGTCCTGCACCGAGACCGCCTGGCCCCCTACCGGGCCCGGGAGGAGGAGCCGTGTGGGGAGGCTCTACAGGAGCAGCCGGGGCTGGAGCCGGACGATAGTGGGGCGTCCGTGGGTCGCCAGCCGTCACTGCGGCGCAGGGTTCCACAGCAGTTAGCCCAGTACGAGTACAGCCTGAGGGGGGTGTTCGACGTCGGCGAGACGCCAGACGCCAGACGCCAGACGCCAGACGCTTCAGGTGGGGGCAGTGTAATGCCCTCGCCTGGTGGTGAGGAGAAAGTGCCCCTAGGCGCTCGTAGTACCGCTGGGCATGCTGGGAGTGGTAGCCGGGGAGAGTCTGAGGGTCAGCACGATGACCAGCGGCTGACCCTACCTGTGTAAATAATGTCCTAGTAGTTCTAGTGCCCTGTGTAGTCTTGTAAAAGTATAGTGTGTTGTTAGGTAATTACCACCCTAACTATGTGTACTTGTTCCCTCAGTCTCCTCATGTGTGTGTATATCCTGTGTTTGGTTTTGTGTTAATGCTTGTTTGTTAATCGCGTCTTCACTCGTCCTTTGTTCTGAAAAGAACCTGCAAATGCTACAGTATTTATTTTATAAACACCAGTATTGACACTTTGATCAGTATATTTATTATTAGTAGCCAGTCTTATAAATTTACAATTTAGATTAAGTCTGGTAACAGTTATACAGTTAATTTAAATCATCAGACCACTAATGGAACTGAGAGCTGGGTGGAAATAAAACCAGGATACACATTTTAACCTCCAGGATCAGGAGTCTGATCCTCCTGGCTTCTTTACTCTGAAGATTTGTGTAAAACTCTTAAAAGCGCTTATTTCAGGGACTCGTGCTTGTCCTCTACTGCTCCACATGGGTACGCTTTGTAACGCAATAATCTGCGATGTAAACTTTTTTTTCTGTTTAATGAATTTTATTCCTAGGTTTGTCGCTCTCCTTCTCCAACTGTGATGATTCGCTTCTCTTCACAGTCCGGTGTGTTTTTTTTGGGGGGGGAGATTTTATATCTGTAAGAAAAGCCCCCCGGGCTCCGGACAGGAGTCTCCTCCAGCTCTGCTTTGTCAGAAAGAGCGCTGTGACGTCACAGACACCAGCCAGAGTGCTGGGATCAGAGAGCGAGACCGCGGGAGATGCGCGGAGGGAACGGAGGAGAATTATTGATCACTTATGTATCGACAACCAATTTATTCAGCTGAAGGACCATAGAATAATCGATTAACTTCACTGATTGGTGAGTACTGATTCTTTTCTTGACCCTGTTTAAATATCTAGAAAACAGTCAATAAAGACTGTATCGATCAATTACCATAGTGCGTTTAGTGTTAATAATGTTCAATCCGAAATTAAACAATGATTATTCATATTATTATTTAGGTAACTCTATCCTAGAGCTAGAAAATTATATTCCAAGTTGATAAATGTATGTAAGTAACAGTTTAAATACATTTTTCCAGTGTTTATAAATCATAAGTATGGTAACCACGGCAACAGCCGGCACGTCACTGTATGTGTCTAGGTGTCTCGCATTCGTCACAGAGAGTGTATGTGACGTCACGGGCAGCAACTAATACTACTACTAGTGTATTCATTTTAACATTAGTGAGAGTACAACTGGTAGTTTTAATGGTAGTGTTCATAACAAAGTGTGAGTATTAATAACAAAGCGCTTGTTTGTTAATCGCGTCTCCACTCGTCCTTTGTTCTGAAAAGAACCTGTAAATGCTACAATATTCTTTACTCAGCAGCTTATTAAAAACAGCTCCTGTGATGTACAAACCGATTTTTTACACAGAACACTGACACAGCTTTGCGTTCTGAATCTCTTTTTCTCGTGCGTTTATTTAATGTGGCACAATGCACTGGGATAAGGGTATTCTGTTCACAAACCAATAGCATTTAAACCACAGCCCAGGTTCGATCTGTCTCCCAGAATCACCAGGGCGCACACACACACACACAACCGTGCCGTTGAAGTGCTCTGCTTCATTTCTAAGGGCAACTCAACATTCACTCCTACCCCGAGTGCAGAAAAGACAGCGTCCGCAGCAACAACAGCTCAGGTCTCTGCACAGGAGCTAAGCTGCCCCCATCTCCTCTGCTCTGCGGAGTGGATTCCTGCCTGGAGCCGTGTTTGCAGGCGGCGGCTCCCCGCTCCCTGTCTGTGCGTCGTGTCCAAGAGCTCCTGGGAGGAAGAGAGAGCCCTCACACTCGGGGGCTTTTCCACGGTCTGTGTGAGGAGGGGCGGGTGTGTCCAGTAGCTTATCGAGCGGAAGCCTGGGGCAGCGGAGAGCTGTGATCGTGCAGACCTTGAGGTGTCACCTCTTTGTCTGCTTTCCCGCCCCCCCTCCGCCCAAGCTCTGCTCCAAAGTAGCCCGGCAACCCCTCACACCTGCACGTGTCACAACCTAAGGTGTGGTCATGAGACACCCATGGGGTGTCGTTCTGTTCTTGCTAATTGTTTCCTGCCCTTCGCAGGCAGGAGTCCATGCGAGGAAGATGCGCTGGACAGAGCTCAGAGGGCGCACCTGGGTGGCTTTCCTTCAGAGTGACGTTCCTGCAACACTCTCCCGCTACTCTTGGTGCGCTCATGCCGCAACACAGGAAGGCTGGAGCAGGTGGCTGTGGGCTCTGCGCACCGCCAAAATAGCTCAGTTGGGAGAGCGTTAGACTGAAGATCTAAAGGTCCCTGGTTTGATCCCGGGTTTTGGTATTTTGTTTCATCGCGCCCTTTGTTCCTCTCTCCAGCGCACCCTGCCTAAAGTGACGCGTCCCTTTCTCAGCCCGAAATGCAAGCAAGACACCAGCAGCGGTCCCTGCAGGTTTCCATAGTGTAGCGGCTATCACGTTCGCCTAACACGCGAAAGGTCCCCGGTTTGAGACCGGGTGGAAGCAGCCTCGTTTTGCACGCTCCTGTACTTCACAGAGGTCTTGAACGACCGGTCATTTGTTCCCAATGTGTTTCCGGTGCCTTCATGCACTCTTGTACCAAACGCACGTTCCTTCTGTACGTGGAGCCGATCATTTGCAATTGGGCTGTGCCGACAGACCAGGACGAGCTCTGTCGGCTCAAAAGCAGCGCAGGACCTGCAAGAACAACAGAAAGATTAGCATCCAGCGGGGGCCTCTTAGTGAGCCCAAGATCTCATCAAGAATCGGCTCCAGCAACAGGGCTGGGCGCATTGTTCCATTCTCCGACCACTCTCGGTGTAAACAAGTCCCTCCTGGTCTCTGCTTGAAATGCACTTTCCTGCGTTTGCTTTGGTGTAACTGGCTTCCCCTGCATGGGCGAATGTGAAGAAGATCCTTAGTAAGTCATTGAAGAAAACCAAGAAGAGGTCGGAGTGGCCTCTGTCGTTCATCAACGATCCAGTCAGGCAGTACTCCTCCTATTCTGCCAGTATGTGGATTCGAACCGGGGTTGTTGCGGCCACAACACAAATTCTGAGCACTATACGATCACAGCGAGTTACCGAGACATACACAGCCAGTAGGAAAGGATGTACTCTCTTTGTGTGACACTAGTCGGAAAAGTCCTGACGCTGCATTTCAACTGAGCCCTAGTATACATCAACCCTTCGACACTCTGAGTGCCAACTCTCTTGTGTGTTTTCTCCATCAAGCAGGTCATGAAGGCAGCAATTACAGTTTGCTTACATGACGCACGCACAACATGGCTGTATGCTCCCATATGGTCTAGCGGTTACGATACCTGATCTTCACCCAGGTGGCCTGGTTTCAGCTCCTTGTATGAGAACGTGTCAGTTTTGCCTCCTGCTTTCCAAAGATCAGCACCATGTTTTATGCCTCCCCCGAATATCGAAGCTGCCTCTAAATCTGCAAATGAAGATGAGTCAATAAACCACTTGTTTTTCGTATAACTATACATATATTCATTTAATACTGATTTCATTCATTGAGCACGGATACAATAGAGGTACAGCTATTCACTGTTTGACATGTCTGCACTGGTACAGAACCTAGCAATCAGAAAACGGGTGAAACTGTCTTGAGAATTAGCATACAGTACCGAGGCCCCCATGACCAAATAAAGGCTAACCTCGATAATCAGCCTAAATAATGCAGACAACAGCAAAACGACTGACTTTGAAAAGGGAATGAATGGAAGGAGTAGTGTAACCAGCTTGAAATGCTTCTCCGGACCTCTAACTAAAAGAAACCGGGAACCAGCAGTGGCATCGACTCCTTTCGAACTGGGATCCTATCGCAGCTCATGGTGTCCTAACTCTCCCTTATCTGATATTTGACCAAGCACATCAGGAGAGAGCGCGAACGCAGTCCCCCACTACCAGAAATTATGCAGTCGAGATTCCCACATTTGGGGAATTCGCAGGGGTCAGCACAGCCGGAGTGCAATGGCCGAGCCTCGCCCTGGGTGAATCGATTTTTTAAGAACTTTATTTTCTTTTCACAAAAAAATACAGGACATCACAAATTAGAAAGCTTTACATTAATATACATACTTAAAACAGTATATATAATCCCATCTCATTACATTTTGACACGGTACCAGTTATATAGCAACAATTTATTTTTTTCTGGTGCAAATCACATTCTTTACTTAAACATGATAATGTTTTTCACAGTTTCTTGAGATATTGACCTATGCTCTCAATTTCCCACAGATTTTCTGCTTCCTCCCTCCCTTCTCTCCACAGATCTCTGAGGTAATAGTTCTCTCGGGTGATGAACAGGGCCAGGCTACCTGCTGCCTTGACTGGGACCTCGATGCCTTTGAACAGCCCCATGTTCCTCACTCTCCACAGGGCGTCTTTCCCACTGTTCACCACGGCCCAGATCCTGTCAAACATGTCAGGAGGAAGTTTGACAGGAGAGATGCCGTTGTAGCGGCAATGCTTGTTAATAAGACAGAATTAGGCGGTGGTATTCTGTCCTAAATGAGGCCCCATCTCACCCTCCATCTTTGTGGTGCAGCCACAGAGAAAGTATTCATGCAGGTTGATTTAAGATGTTTTCTTTTGATAATGGACAGCTCCCAGATGGGGATGCACTTAGCTTAGCCTGGCTATCATGATCAATGGTCATCCATTGGTGCCTATCTGTCTAGGGAGTGCCGAATGGACATCTGGACTGCATTCCTAAGTGTCAAGAGTAAGTGACTCATATCTCACCTTGACCAACCAATCAGGGACTGGCAGGGCGTGGTAATACCACGTGGGTCTCTAATGCCCGCCAAACTCTCAACCAATCAGCACACATCTATGTCTTGGTCAAAAAGGGAGCGCAAGCTCAGATCGGGGCTCTCCTTGGCCATTTTCGCGCATCCTCAGAGACAATCACGTGACAACTGCTGTTGTCTGCAAAGGGACTTGGACTTTGTTCTAAGCGCGAGGCCGAGGATCCCATACGTACTCAGAATTCTACCAACGTGAATGATCCGCTTGATCAACGGCAGCCTACAGTTGGACCCTCATCGACAACCTGAATAGCTTATTCAGAAGCAGCGCTGGACCAGGAACGAACCAGCTTCTTCCCAGGCAAAAGAGTGACTTGGTGTTCGTGCCGGGAGATTCCAAATCCATACACAGTGGATAAGTAAACCCCATGTTCTACATTGTGTCTCGAGAATTCAATTGTACCTCAACACAAGTTGTTATCAATTTAATTCATGAGTAATGTATTTACTTCCGAGTTTAGAGTAACAGTGGGTAATAACACTGATTAGCGATTTGGTAACCGAACGATATATATTGACATATATTCTCTGTTGTGTATCTCTTTGTGTTGGCATCTCTTCGAGATTATATACCTTGTATATTGATAACCCTCACAGTAAGGTCTGCCGCTCGTATCCAGGCAGACTAGTATATGTTTGGTGCACAATTTATATGAATAAATGTATCTCGTGTATTGAACCCGTGTGTGTGCGTTGTTAGTTGTTCTGACGATTGATTTTCTAAAAGCCACAACGAACAACCTCGTGATTACTGCTACAATTAATAATTGTCTCAGTAAACCCATCAAACCTCTACAACCACGATACACCACCATAAACTATATTAATTTAGGAACATAAACATATAGTGTAAACTGTATATGGCTGGTATTGGTAGTTTAAAGAAAAAATACACACCAGTATTCCACTTTCTTCCTAAACATTTTAAGCATCAAAGTCTTACATGTAGTAAGATTTTACCAGGTTTCGGAAACGTTTTTACATGCTCCTTCTGACCATCTTAACTTTATATACTTTGTGAAAAGTCATAAGATATTCACATTTTCTGTGAATGTGCTCGTTATCGGAGTAAACAAAAGCATACTTTTAGAATTTGATTAATAGGGAATATAATATGGAATCACGTACCTAAAGAAATTAATAACGATATAATTATTTTTATGTACTGTAGCTCAAATAGTAGTATAATACACTTTCTATGGATACATGTGCTTCTACGCAATGCAGAAGCACATCCACAAGTAACATAACCTAGCTAAGAGAGGACATTGGCTAGCCATTATGATAAATACAGTGGAAAAAAGCAATTGGGAAAATAAGACCTGCTGATCTGTTATACATACCAGGAAGAGAACAGAATATGATTTTTTTCTGTTCGAAACGTGTGTTGTCTTTATGAAATTCATGTATTTTAAACGTTTAATTAAGAAGAAAAAAACTTACAGAAAGATACTAAGCTGATCACGAGATAGAAAGATCACCCGTTTTTCGCGAATAAAAAGTGGCTATTAACTGGGTGAACTGTTATTAACTGGAGTCAACTGGGTGAAAACACATAATATGAACATGAAACAAAACAAAAAATAAAAATAAGATACAATCTACAGACATTAAAACCGGTGTCATGGAAATATAACTATCAAGGAAGCCACAAGAGAGAGTTCTCACCTGAGTAAGGTCTTTATTTCAATATTGGGAGCAACCAGAGACTCAATTTGTTACAAGCAGTACAGGGTTTTCATAAGACGTTGCGCTGTAAAAAAGCTCAGCGCTTTGTCCATTCTAAAACTTCCACTTTCCCTAAGAGAAAACAGATTACATCAAAAAGCGAAAGAAGAAGCACTAGATATGTTATTCAAAGCTTATCAGTTATTTTCAGCTAATTCTAACGACCCAGACAGCATATATTGTTTTGGTACATTGTCTTCTAAAGTAACCTAAACAGTGTACTTTGTTGACGCACTGTTTTCTAAAATTCTGCACGTACTGTAGCACAGCAATTACATCCTTGAAATATATTATCTAAAAGCCCCAATATATTTCTTTGCAAAGCTCTCTACATTTTAAGAATCAATTTACTTATTAGATTTCCACTTAAAGACTTGTTTGGCTGGCGTTCGGGGAGTCGCGTTTTTCAGAATTGTATTGAGATCGTTTTCCACAGAGCTCAGATGTCAAAGCACAGCAGCAGCTCTCCACAGCGATCCTCTATAGCGCCCTTTCTCCCGCAGCTCCGTCCTCATTGGAAGGAAGCAAGAGTGAAAGGCTGAAGTGAAATAGAGCGGGGACGAAGGCAGTGAAGAGAGAGAACGTGGGAAGAAGAGAAAAACGCAAGGGAAGAAAAGCAGCGTCGTAAAAGAGGTGACGGAGCTGTCCTCTCAATAAGAAGGGTGCCAGCGATCCTTGCTCTCGCTTACGGCCACACCCCCTTGAGCACGCCTGATCTCGTCTGATCTCGGAAGCTAAACAGGGATGGGCCTGGTTAGTACTTGGATGGGAGACCGCCTGGGAATACCAGGGGCTGTAAGCTTTTAAGCGCAGGAGGCGCCCTATCCCCGCTCGCTCGCTCATTCCCCTGTTCACACGTGCAGTGCGGCATGTCCGTCTGTTTATTTGTCAGCTTTGGCGAGACACGGGTGCTTGTGTATTAGCGTGAGCGTTTTTTATTCTGATCATGAACAGTTTAACAAGTCCGCAAAGGATCGAGGAAAGGTTTATCGCCAGCTGAAAAGAGACACAGCGCTTCGGCTGTGGAGACTTGTTCGGCTGGCGTTCGGAGAGTCGCGTTTTTCAGAATTGTATTGAGATCGTTTTCAAAAGAGCTCAGATGTCAAAGCACAGCAGCAGCTCTCCACAGCGATCCTCTATAGCGCCCTTTCTCCCGCAGCTCCGTCCTCATTGGAAGGAAGCAAGAGTGAAAGGCTGAAGTGAAAAAGAGCGGGGACGAAGGCAGTGAAGAGAGAGAACGTGGGAAGAAGAGAAAAACGCAAGGGAAAAAAAGCAGCGTCGTAAGAGGTGACGGAGCTGTCCTCTCAATAAGAAGGGTGCCAGCGAGCCTTGCTCTCGCTTACGGCCACACCCCCTTGAGCACGCCTGATCGCGGAAGCTAAACAGGGATGGGCCTGGTTAGTACTTGGATGGGAGACCGCCTGGGAATACCAGGTGCTGTAAGCTTTTAAGCGCAGGAGGCGCCCTATCCCCGCTCGCTCGCTCATTCCCCTGTTCACACGTGCAGTGCGGCTTGTCCGTCTGTTTATTTGTCAGCTTTGGCGAGACACGGGTGCTTGTGTATTAGCGTGAGCGTTTTTTATTCTGATCAGGAACAGTTTTACAAGTCCGCAAAGGATCGAGGAAAGGTTTATCGCCAGCTGAAAAGAGACACAGCGCTTCGGCTGTGGAGACTTGTTCGGCTGGCGTTCGGAGAGTCGCGTTTTTCAGAATTGTATTGAGTTCGTTTTCCACAGAGCTCAGATGTCAAAGCACAGCAGCAGCTCTCCACAGCGATCCTCTATAGCGCCCTTTCTCCCGCAGCTCCGTCCTCATTGGAAGGAAGCAAGAGTGAAAGGCTGAAGTGAAATAGAGCGGGGACGAAGGCAGTGAAGAGAGAGAACGTGGGAAGAAGAGAAAAACGCAAGGGAAGAAAAGCAGCGTCGTAAAAGAGGTGACGGAGCTGTCCTCTCAATTAGAAGGGTGCCAGCGAGCCTTGCTCTCGCTTATGGCCACACCCCCTTGAGCATGCCTGATCTCGTCTGATCTCGGAAGCTAAACAGGGATGGGCCTGGTTAGAACTTGGATGGGAGACCGCCTGGGAATACCAGGTGCTGTAAGCTTTTAAGCGCAGGAGGCGCCCTATCCCCGCTCGCTCGCTCATTCCCCTGTTCACACGTGCAGTGCGGCTTGTCCGTCTATTTGTCAGCTTTGGCGAGACACGGGTGCTTGTGTATCAGCGTGAGCGTTTTTTATTCTGATCAGGAACAGTTTTACAAGTCCGCAAAGGATCGAGGAAAGGTTTATCGCCAGCTGAAAAGAGACACAGCGCTTCGGCTGTGGAGACTTGTTCGGCTGGCGTTCGGAGAGTCGCGTTTTTCAGAATTGTATTGAGATCGTTTTCCACAGAGCTCAGATGTCAAAGCACAGCAGCAGCTCTCCACAGCGATCCTCTATAGCGCCCTTTCTCCCGCAGCTCCGTCCTTATTGGAAGGAAGCAAAAGTGAAAGGCTGAAGTGAAATAGAGCGGGGACGAAGGCAGTGAAGAGAGAGAACGTGGGAAGAAGAGAAAAACGCAAGGGAAAAAAAGCAGCGTCTTAAAAGAGGTGACGGAGCTGTCCTCTCAATAAGAAGGGTGCCAGCGAGCGTTGCTCTTGCTTATGGCCACACCCCCTTGAGCACGCCTGATCTCGTCTGATCTCGGAAGCTAAACAGGGATGGGCCTGGTTAGTACTTGGATGGGAGACCTCCTGGGAATACCAGGTGCTGTAAGCTTTTAAGCGCAGGAGGCGCCCTATCCCCGCTCGCTCGCTCATTCCCCTGTTCACACGTGCAGTGCGGCTTGTCCGTCTGTTTATTTGTCAGCTTTGGCGAGACACGGGTGCTTGTGTATTAGCGTGAGCGTTTTTTATTCTGATCAGGAACAGTTTAACAAGTCCGCAAAGGATCGAGGAAAGGTTTATCGCCAGCTGAAAAGAGACACAGCGCTTCGGCTGTGGAGACTTGTTCGGCTGGCGTTCGGAGAGTCGCGTTTTTCAGAATTGTATTGAGATCGTTTTCCACAGAGCTCAGATGTCAAAGCACAGCAGCAGCTCTCCACAGCGATCCTCTATAGCGCCCTTTCTCCCGCAGCTCCGTCCTCATTGGAAGGAAGCAAGAGTGAAAGGCTGAAGTGAAATAGAGCGGGGACGAAGGCAGTGAAGAGAGAGAACGTGGGAAGAAGAGAAAAACGCAAGGGAAAAAAAGCAGCGTCGTAAAAGAGGTGACGGAGATGTCCTCTCAATAAGAAGGGTGCCAGCGAGCCTTGCTCTCGCTTACGGCCACACCCCCTTGAGCACGCCTGATCTCGTCTGATCTCGGAAGCTAAACAGGGATGGGCCTGGTTAGTACTTGGATGGGAGACCGCCTGGGAATACCAGGTGCTGTAAGCTTTTAAGCGCAGGAGGCGCCCTATCCCCGCTCGCTCGCTCATTCCCCTGTTCACACGTGCAGTGCGGCTTGTCCGTCTGTTTATTTGTCAGCTTTGGCGAGACACGGGTGCTTGTGTATTAGCGTGAGCGTTTTTTATTCTGATCAGGAACAGTTTAACAAGTCCGCAAAGGATCGAGGAAAGGTTTATCGCCAGCTGAAAAGAGACACAGCGCTTTGGCTGTGGAGACTTGTTCGGCTGGCGTTCGGAGAGTCGCGTTTTTCAGAATTGTATTGAGATCGTTTTCCACAGAGCTCAGATGTCAAAGCACAGCAGCAGCTCTCCACAGCGATCCTCTATAGCGCCCTTTCTCCCGCAGCTCCGTCCTCATTGGAAGGAAGCAAGAGTGAAAGGCTGAAGTGAAATAGAGCGGGGACGAAGGCAGTGAAGAGAGAGAACGTGGGAAGAAGAGAAAAACGCAAGGGAAAAAAAGCAGCGTCGTAAAAGAGGTGACGGAGCTGTCCTCTCAATAAGAAGGGTGCCAGCGAGCATTGCTCTCGCTTACGGCCACACCCCCTTGAGCACGCCTGATCTCGTCTGATCTCGGAAGCTAAACAGGGATGGGCCTGGTTAGTACTTGGATGGGAGACCGCCTGGGAATACCAGGTGCTGTAAGCTTTTAAGCGCAGGAGGCGCCCTATCCCCGCTCGCTCGCTCATTCCCCTGTTCACACGTGCAGTGCGGCTTGTCCGTCTGTTTATTTGTCAGCTTTGGCGAGACACGGGTGCTTGTGTATTAGCGTGAGCGTTTTTTATTCTGATCAGGAACAGTTTAAAAAGTCCGCAAAGGATCGAGGAAAGGTTTATCGCCAGCTGAAAAGAGACACAGCGCTTCGGCTGTGGAGACTTGTTCGGCTGGCGTTCGGAGAGTCGCGTTTTTCAGAATTGTATTGAGATCGTTTTCCACAGAGCTCAGATATCAAAGCACAGCAGCAGCTCTCCACAGCGATCCTCTATAGCGCCCTTTCTCCCGCAGCTCCGTCCTCATTGGAAGGAAGCAAGAGTGAAAGGCTGAAGTGAAATAGAGCGGGGACGAAGGCAGTGAAGAGAGAGAACGTGGGAAGAAGAGAAAAACGCAAGGGAAAAAGAGCAGCGTCGTAAAAGAGGTGACGGAGCTGTCCTCTCAATAAGAAGGGTGCCAGCGAGCTTTGCTCTCGCTTACGGCCACACCCCCTTGAGCACGCCTGATCTCGTCTGATCTTGGAAGCTAAACAGGGATGAGCCTGGTTAGTACTTGGATGGGAGACCGCCTGGGAATACCAGGTGCTGTAAGCTTTTAAGCGCAGGAGGCGCCCTATCCCCGCTCGCTCGCTCATTCCCCTGTTCACACGTGCAGTGCGGCTTGTCCGTCTGTTTATTTGTCAGCTTTGGCGAGACACGGGTGCTTGTGTATTAGCGTGAGCGTTTTTTATTCTGATCAGGAACAGTTTAACAAGTCCGCAAAGGATCGAGGAAAGGTTTATCGCCAGCTGAAAAGAGACACAGCGCTTCGGCTGTGGAGACTTGTTCGGCTGGCGTTCGGAGAGTCGCGTTTTTCAGAATTGTATTGAGATCGTTTTCCACAGAGCTCAGATGTCAAAGCACAGCAGCAGCTCTCCACAGCGATCCTCTATAGCGCCCTTTCTCCCGCAGCTCCGTCCTCATTGGAAGGAAGCAAGAGTGAAAGGCTGAAGTGAAATAGAGCGGGGACGAAGGCAGTGAAGAGAGAGAACGTGGGAAGAAGAGAAAAACGCAAGGGAAAAAGAGCAGCGTCGTAAAAGAGGTGACGGAACTGTCCTCTCAATAAGAAGGGTGCCAGCGAACCTTGCTCTCGCTTACGGCCACACCCCCTTGAGCACGCCTGATCTCGTCTGATCTCGGAAGCTAAACAGGGATGGGCCTGGTTAGTACTTGGATGGGAGACCGCCTGGGAATACCAGGTGCTGTAAGCTTTTAAGCGCAGGAGGCGCACTATCCCCGCTCGCTCGCTCATTCCCCTGTTCACACGTGCAGTGCGGCTTGTCCGTCTGTTTATTTGTCAGCTTTGGCGAGACGCGGGTGCTTGTGTATTAGCGTGAGCGTTTTTTATTCTGATCAGGAACAGTTTTACAAGTCCGCAAAGGATCGAGGAAAGGTTTATCGCCAGCTGAAAAGATACACAGCGCTTCGGCTGTGGAGACTTGTTCGGCTGGCGTTCGGAGAGTCGCGTTTTTCAGAATTGTATTGAGATCGTTTTCCACAGAGCTCAGATGTCAAAGCACAGCAGCAGGTCTCCACAGCGATCCTCTATAGCGCCCTTTCTCCCGCAGCTCCGTCCTCATTGGAAGGAAGCAAAAGTGAAAGGCTGAAGTGAAATAGAGCGGGGACGAAGGCAGTGAAGAGAGAGAACGTGGGAAGAAGAGAAAAACGCAAGGGAAAAAAAGCAGCGTCGTAAAAGAGGTGACGGAGCTGTCCTCTCAATAAGAAGGGTGCCAGCGAGCCTTGCTCTCGCTTACGGCCACACCCCCTTGAGCACGCCTGATCTCGTCTGATCTCGGAAGCTAAACAGGGATGGGCCTGGTTAGTACTTGGATGGGAGACCGCCTGGGAATACCAGGTGCTGTAAGCTTTTAAGCGCAGGAGGCGCCCTATCCCCGCTCGCTCGCTCATTCCCCTGTTCACACGTGCAGTGCGGCTTGTCCGTCTGTTTATTTGTCAGCTTTGGCGAGACACGGGTGCTTGTGTATTAGCGTGAGCGTTTTTTATTCTGATCATGAACAGTTTAACAAGTCCGCAAAGGATCGAGGAAAGGTTTATCGCCAGCTGAAAAGAGACACAGCGCTTCGGCTGTGGAGACTTGTTCGGCTGGCGTTCGGAGAGTCGCGTTTTTCAGAATTGTATTGAGATCGTTTTCCACAGAGCTCAGATGTCAAAGCACAGCAGCAGGTCTCCACAGCGATCCTCTATAGCGCCCTTTCTCCCGCAGCTCCGTCCTCATTGGAAGGAAGCAAAAGTGAAAGGCTGAAGTGAAATAGAGCGGGGACGAAGGCAGTGAAGAGAGAGAACGTGGGAAGAAGAGAAAAACGCAAGGGAAAAAAAGCAGCGTCGTAAAAGAGGTGACGGAGCTGTCCTCTCAATAAGAAGGGTGCCAGCGAGCCTTGCTCTTGCTTACGGCCACACCCCCTTGAGCACGCCTGATCTCATCTGATCTCGGAAGCTAAACAGGGATGGGCCTGGTTAGTACTTGGATGGGAGACCGCCTGGGAATACCAGGTACTGTAAGCTTTTAAGCGCAGGAGGCGCCCTATCCCCGCTCGCTGGCTCATTCCCCTGTTCACACGTGCAGTGCGGCTTGTCCGTCTGTTTATTTGTCAGCTTTGGTGAGACACGGGTGCTTGTGTATTAGCGTGAGCGTTTTTTATTCTGATCAGGAACAGTTTTACAAGTCCGCAAAGGATCGAGGAAAGGTTTATTGCCAGCTGAAAAGAGACACAGCGCTTCGGCTGTGGAGACTTGTTCGGCTGGCGTTCGGAGAGTCGCGTTTTTCAGAATTGTATTGAGATCGTTTTCCACAGAGCTCAGATGTCAAAGCACAGCAGCAGGTCTCCACAGCGATCCTCTATAGCGCCCTTTCTCCCGCAGCTCCGTCCTCATTGGAAGGAAGCAAAAGTGAAAGGCTGAAGTGAAATAGAGCGGGGACGAAGGCAGTGAAGAGAGAGAACGTGGGAAGAAGAGAAAAATGCAAGGGAAAAAAAGCAGCGTCGTAAAAGAGGTGACGGAGCTGTCCTCTCAATAAGAAGGGTGCCAGCGAGCCTTGCTCTCGCTTACGGCCACACCCCCTTGAGCACGCCTGATCTCATCTGATCTCGGAAGCTAAACAGGGATGGGCCTGGTTAGTACTTGGATGGGAGACCGCCTGGGAATACCAGGTGCTGTAAGCTTTTAAGCGCAGGAGGCGCCCTATCCCCGCTCGCTCGCTCATTCCCCTGTTCACACGTGCAGTGCGGCTTGTCCGTCTGTTTATTTGTCAGCTTTGGCGAGACACGGGTGCTTGTGTATTAGCGTGAGCGTTTTTTATTCTGATCAGGAACAGTTTAACAAGTCCGCAAAGGATCGAGGAAAGGTTTATCGCCAGCTGAAAAGAGACACAGCGCTTCGGCTGTGGAGACTTGTTCGGCTGGCGTTCGGAGAGTCGCGTTTTTCAGAATTGTATTGAGATCGTTTTCCACAGAGCTCAGATGTCAAAGCACAGCAGCAGCTCTCCACAGTGATCCTCTATAGCGCCCTTTCTCCCGCAGCTCCGTCCTCATTGGAAGGAAGCAAGAGTGAAAGGCTGAAGTGAAATAGAGCGGGGACGAAGGCAGTGAAGAGAGAGAACGTGGGAAGAAGAGAAAAACGCAAGGGAAAAAAAGCAGCGTCGTAAAAGAGGTGACGGAGCTGTCCTCTCAATAAGAAGGGTGCCAGCGAGCCTTGCTCTCGCTTATGGCCACACCCCCTTGAGCACGCCTGATCTCGTCTGATCTCGGAAGCTAAACAGGGATGGGCCTGGTTAGTACTTGGATGGGAGACCGCCTGGGAATACCAGGTGCTGTAAGCTTTTAAGCGCAGGAGGCGCCCTATCCCCGCTCGCTCGCTCATTCCCCTGTTCACACGTGCAGTGCAGCTTGTCCGTCTGTTTATTTGTCAGCTTTGGCGAGACACGGGTGCTTGTGTATTAGCGTGAGCGTTTTTTATTCTGATCAGGAACAGTTTTACAAGTCCGCAAAGGATCGAGGAAAGGTTTATCGCCAGCTGAAAAGAGACACAGCGCTTCGGCTGTGGAGACTTGTTCGGCTGGCGTTCGGAGAGTCGCGTTTTTCAGAATTGTATTGAGATCGTTTTCCACAGAGCTCAGATGTCAAAGCACAGCAGCAGCTCTCCACAGCAATCCTCTATAGCGCCCTTTCTCCCGCAGCTCCGTCCTCATTGGAAGGAAGCAAAAGTGAAAGGCTGAAGTGAAATAGAGCGGGGACGAAGGCAGTGAAGAGAGAGAACGTGGGAAGAAGAGAAAAACGCAAGGGAAAAAAAGCAGCGTCGTAAAAGAGGTGACGGAGCTGTCCTCTCAATAAGAAGGGTGCCAGCGAGCCTTGCTCTCGCTTACGGCCACACCCCCTTGAGCACGCCTGATCTCGTCTGATCTCGGAAGCTAAACAGGGATGGGCCTGGTTAGTACTTGGATGGGAGACCGCCTGGGAATACCAGGTGCTGTAAGCTTTTAAGCGCAGGAGGCGCCCTATCCCCGCTCGCTCGCTCATTCCCCTGTTCACACGTGCAGTGCGGCTTGTCCGTCTGTTAATTTGTCAGCTTTGGCGAGACACGGGTGCTTGTGTATTAGCGTGAGCGTTTTTTATTCTGATCAGGAACAGTTTTACAAGTCCGCAAAGGATCGAGGAAAGGTTTATCGCCAGCTGAAAAGAGACACAGCGCTTCGGCTGTGGAGACTTGTTCGGCTGGCGTTCGGAGAGTCGCGTTTTTCAGAATTGTATTGAGATCGTTTTCCACAGAGCTCAGATGTCAAAGCACAGCAGCAGCTCTCCACAGCGATCCTCTATAGCGCCCTTTCTCCCGCAGCTCCGTCCTCATTGGAAGGAAGCAAGAGTGAAAGGCTGAAGTGAAATAGAGCGGGGACGAAGGCAGTGAAGAGAGAGAACGTGGGAAGAAGAGAAAAACGCAAGGGAAGAAAAGCAGCGTCGTAAAAGAGGTGACGGAGCTGTCCTCTCAATAAGAAGGGTGCAAGCGAGCCTTGCTCTCGCTTACGGCCACACCCCCCTTGAGCACGCCTGATCTCGTCTGATCTCGGAAGCTAAACAGGGATGGGCCTGGTTAGTACTTGGATGGGAGACCGCCTGGGAATACCAGGTGCTGTAAGCTTTTAAGCGCAGGAGGCGCCCTATCCCCGCTCGCTCGCTCATTCCCCTGTTCACACGTGCAGTGCGGCTTGTCCGTCTGTTTATTTGTCAGCTTTGGCGAGACACGGGTGCTTGTGTATTAGCATGAGCGTTTTTTATTCTGATCAGGAACAGTTTTACAAGTCCGCAAAGGATCGAGGAAAGGTTTATCGCCAGCTGGAAAGAGACACAGCGCTTCGGCTGTGGAGACTTGTTCGGCTGGCGTTCGGAGAGTCGCGTTTTTCAGAATTGTATTGAGATCGTTTTCCACAGAGCTCAGATGTCAAAGCACAGCAGCAGCTCTCCACAGCGATCCTCTATAGCGCCCTTTCTCCCGCAGCTCCGTCCTCATTGGAAGGAAGCAAAAGTGAAAGGCTGAAGTGAAATAGAGCGGGGACGAAGGCAGTGAAGAGAGAGAACGTGGGAAGAAGAGAAAAACGCAAGGGAAAAAAAGCAGCGTTGTAAAAGAGGTGACGGAGCTGTCCTCTCAATAAGAAGGGTGCCAGCGAGCCTTGCTCTCGCTTACGGCCACACCCCCTTGAGCACGCCTGATCTCGTCTGATCTCGGAAGCTAAACAGGAATGGGCCTGGTTAGTACTTGGATGGGAGACCGCCTGGGAATACCAGGTGCTGTAAGCTTTTAAGCGCAGGAGGCGCCCTATCCCCGCTCGCTCGCTCATTCCCCTGTTCACACGTGCAGTGCGGCTTGTCCGTCTGTTTATTTGTCAGCTTTGGCGAGACACGTGTGCTTGTGTATTAGCGTGAGCGTTTTTTATTCTGATCAGGAACAGTTTAACAAGTCCGCAAAGAATCGAGGAAAGGTTTATCGCCAGCTGAAAAGAGACACAGCGCTTCGGCTGTGGAGACTTGTTCGGCTGGCGTTCGGAGAGTCGCGTTTTTCAGAATTGTATTGAGATCGTTTTCCACAGAGCTCAGATGTCAAAGCACAGCAGCAGCTCTCCACAGCGATCCTCTATAGCGCCCTTTCTCCCGCAGCTCCGTCCTCATTGGAAGGAAGCAAGAGTGAAAGGCTGAAGTGAAATAGAGCGGGGACGAAGGCAGTGAAGAGAGAGAACGTGGGAAGAAGAGAAAAACGCAAGAGAAAAAAAGCAGCGTCGTAAAAGAGGTGACGGAGCTGTCCTCTCAATAAGAAGGGTGCCAGCGAGCCTTGCGCTCGCTTACGGCCACACCCCCTTGAGCACGCCTGATCTCGTCTGATCTCGGAAGCTAAACAGGGATGGGCCTGGTTAGTACTTGGATGGGAGACCGCCTGGGAATACCAGGTGCTGTAAGCTTTTAAGCGCAGGAGGCGCCCTATCCCCGCTCGCTCATTCCCCTGTTCACACGTGCAGTGCGGCTTGTCCGTCTGTTTATTTGTCAGCTTTGGCGAGACACGGGTGCTTGTGTATTAGCGTGAGCGTTTTTTATTCTGATCAGGAACAGTTTTACAAGTCCGCAAAGGATCGAGGAAAGGTTTATCGCCAGCTGAAAAGAGACACAGCGCTTCGGCTGTGGAGACTTGTTCGGCTGGCGTTCGGAGAGTCGCGTTTTTCAGAATTGTATTGAGATCGTTTTCCACAGAGCTCAGATGTCAAAGCACAGCAGCAGCTCTCCACAGCGATCCTCTATAGCGCCCTTTCTCCCGCAGCTCCGTCCTCATTGGAAGGAAGCAAGAGTGAAAGGCTGAAGTGAAATAGAGCGGGGACGAAGGCAGTGAAGAGAGAGAACGTGGGAAGAAGAGAAAAACGCAAGAGAAAAAAAGCAGCGTCGTAAAAGAGGTGACGGAGCTGTCCTCTCAATAAGAAGGGTGCCAGCGAGCCTTGCGCTCGCTTACGGCCACACCCCCTTGAGCACGCCTGATCTCGTCTGATCTCGGAAGCTAAACAGGGATGGGCCTGGTTAGTACTTGGATGGGAGACCGCCTGGGAATACCAGGTGCTGTAAGCTTTTAAGCGCAGGAGGCGCCCTATCCCCGCTCGCTCGCTCATTCCCCTGTTCACACGTGCAGTGCGGCTTGTCCGTCTGTTTATTTGTCAGCTTTGGCGAGACACGTGTGCTTGTGTATTAGCGTGAGCGTTTTTTATTCTGATCAGGAACAGTTTAACAAGTCCGCAAAGGATCGAGGAAAGGTTTATCGCCAGCTGAAAAGAGACACAGCGCTTCGGCTGTGGAGACTTGTTCGGCTGGCGTTCGGGGAATCGCGTTTTTCAGAATTGTATTGAGATCGTTTTCCACAGAGCTCAGATGTCAAAGCACAGCAGCAGCTCTCCACAGCGATCCTCTATAGCGCCCTTTCTCCCGCAGCTCCGTCCTCATTGGAAGGAAGCAAAAGTGAAAGGCTGAAGTGAAATAGAGCGGGGACGAAGGCAGTGAAGAGAGAGAACGTGGGAAGAAGAGAAAAACGCAAGGGAAAAAAAGCAGCGTCTTAAAAGAGGTGACGGAGCTGTCCTCTCAATAAGAAGGGTGCCAGCGAGCATTGCTCTTGCTTACGGCCACACCCCCTTGAGCACGCCTGATCTCGTCTGATCTCGGAAGCTAAACAGGGATGGGCCTGGTTAGTACTTGGATGGGAGACCGCCTGGGAATACCAGGTGCTGTAAGCTTTTCAGCGCAGGAGGCGCCCTATCCCCGCTCGCTCGCTCATTCCCCTGTTCACACGTGCAGTGCGGCTTGTCCGTCTGTTTATTTGTCAGCTTTGGCGAGACACGGGTGCTTGTGTATTAGCGTGAGCGTTTTTCATTCTGATCAGGAACAGTTTTACAAGTCCGCAAAGGATCGAGGAAAGGTTTATCGCCAGCTGAAAAGATACACAGCGCTTCGGCTGTGGAGACTTGTTCGGCTGGCGTTCGGAGAGTCGCGTTTTTCAGAATTGTATTGAGATCGTTTTCCACAGAGCTCAGATGTCAAAGCACAGCAGCAGCTCTCCACAGCGATCCTCTATAGCGCCCTTTCTCCCGCAGCTCCGTCCTCATTGGAAGGAAGCAAGAGTGAAAGGCTGAAGTGAAATAGAGCGGGGACGAAGGCAGTGAAGAGAGAGAACGTGGGAAGAAGAGAAAAACGCAAGGGAAAAAAAGCAGCGTCGTAAAAGAGGTGACGGAGCTGTCCTCTCAATAAGAAGGGTGCCAGCGAGCCTTGCTCTCGCTTACGGCCACACCCCCTTGAGCACGCCTGATCTCGTCTGATCTCGGAAGCTAAACAGGGATGGGCCTGGTTAGTACTTGGATGGGAGACCGCCTGGGAATACCAGGTGCTGTAAGCTTTTAAGCGCAGGAGGCGCCCTATCCCCGCTCGCTCATTCCCCTGTTCACACGTGCAGTGCGGCTTGTCCGTCTGTTTATTTGTCAGCTTTGGCGAGACACGGGTGCTTGTGTATTAGCGTGAGCGTTTTTTATTCTGATCAGGAACAGTTTTACAAGTCCGCAAAGGATCGAGGAAAGGTTTATCGCCAGCTGAAAAGAGACACAGCGCTTCGGCTGTGGAGACTTGTTCGGCTGGCGTTCGGAGAGTCGCGTTTTTCAGAATTGTATTGAGATCGTTTTCCACAGAGCTCAGATGTCAAAGCACAGCAGCAGCTCTCCACAGCGATCCTCTATAGCGCCCTTTCTCCCGCAGCTCCGTCCTCATTGGAAGGAAGCAAGAGTGAAAGGCTGAAGTGAAATAGAGCGGGGACGAAGGCAGTGAAGAGAGAGAACGTGGGAAGAAGAGAAAAACGCAAGAGAAAAAAAGCAGCGTCGTAAAAGAGGTGACGGAGCTGTCCTCTCAATAAGAAGGGTGCCAGCGAGCCTTGCGCTCGCTTATGGCCACACCCCCTTGAGCACGCCTGATCTCGTCTGATCTCGGAAGCTAAACAGGGATGGGCCTGGTTAGTACTTGGATGGGAGACCGCCTGGGAATACCAGGTGCTGTAAGCTTTTAAGCGCAGGAGGCGCCCTATCCCCGCTCGCTCGCTCATTCCCCTGTTCACACGTGCAGTGCGGCTTGTCCGTCTGTTTATTTGTCAGCTTTGGCGAGACACGTGTGCTTGTGTATTAGCGTGAGCGTTTTTTATTCTGATCAGGAACAGTTTAACAAGTCCGCAAAGGATCGAGGAAAGGTTTATCGCCAGCTGAAAAGAGACACAGCGCTTCGGCTGTGGAGACTTGTTCGGCTGGCGTTCGGGGAATCGCGTTTTTCAGAATTGTATTGAGATCGTTTTCCACAGAGCTCAGATGTCAAAGCACAGCAGCAGCTCTCCACAGCGATCCTCTATAGCGCCCTTTCTCCCGCAGCTCCGTCCTCATTGGAAGGAAGCAAAAGTGAAAGGCTGAAGTGAAATAGAGCGGGGACGAAGGCAGTGAAGAGAGAGAACGTGGGAAGAAGAGAAAAACGCAAGGGAAAAAAAGCAGCGTCTTAAAAGAGGTGACGGAGCTGTCCTCTCAATAAGAAGGGTGCCAGCGAGCATTGCTCTTGCTTACGGCCACACCCCCTTGAGCACGCCTGATCTCGTCTGATCTCGGAAGCTAAACAGGGATGGGCCTGGTTAGTACTTGGATGGGAGACCGCCTGGGAATACCAGGTGCTGTAAGCTTTTCAGCGCAGGAGGCGCCCTATCCCCGCTCGCTCGCTCATTCCCCTGTTCACACGTGCAGTGCGGCTTGTCCGTCTGTTTATTTGTCAGCTTTGGCGAGACACGGGTGCTTGTGTATTAGCGTGAGCGTTTTTTATTCTGATCAGGAACAGTTTTACAAGTCCGCAAAGGATCGAGGAAAGGTTTATCGCCAGCTGAAAAGATACACAGCGCTTCGGCTGTGGAGACTTGTTCGGCTGGCGTTCGGAGAGTCGCGTTTTTCAGAATTGTATTGAGATCGTTTTCCACAGAGCTCAGATGTCAAAGCACAGCAGCAGCTCTCCACAGCGATCCTCTATAGCGCCCTTTCTCCCGCAGCTCCGTCCTCATTGGAAGGAAGCAAGAGTGAAAGGCTGAAGTGAAATAGAGCGGGGACGAAGGCAGTGAAGAGAGAGAACGTGGGAAGAAGAGAAAAACGCAAGGGAAAAAAAGCAGCGTTGTAAAAGAGGTGACGGAGCTGTCCTCTCAATAAGAAGGGTGCCAGCGAGCCTTGCTCTCGCTTACGGCCACACCCCCTTGAGCATGCCTGATCTCGTCTGATCTCGGAAGCTAAACAGGGATGGGCCTGGTTAGTACTTGGATGGGAGACCGCCTGGGAATACCAGGTGCTGTAAGCTTTTAAGCGCAGGAGGCGCCCTATCCCCGCTCGCTCGCTCATTCCCCTGTTCACACGTGCAGTGCGGCTTGTCCGTCTGTTTATTTGTCAGCTTTGGCGAGACACGGGTGCTTGTGTATTAGCGTGAGCGTTTTTTATTCTGATCAGGAACAGTTTAACAAGTCCGCAAAGGATCGAGGAAAGGTTTATCGCCAGCTGAAAAGAGACACAGCGCTTCGGCTGTGGAGACTTGTTCGGCTGGCGTTCGGAGAGTCGCGTTTTTCAGAATTGTATTGAGATCGTTTTCCACAGAGCTCAGATGTCAAAGCACAGCAGCAGCTCTCCACAGCGATCCTCTATAGCGCCCTTTCTCCCGCAGCTCCGTCCTCATTGGAAGGAAGCAAGAGTGAAAGGCTGAAGTGAAATAGAGTGGGGACGAAGGCAATGAAGAGAGAGAACGTGGGAAGAAGAGAAAAACGCAAGGGAAAAAAAGCAGCGTCGTAAAAGAGGTGACGGAGCTGTCCTCTCAATAAGAAGGGTGCCAGCGAGCCTTGTTCTCGCTTACGGCCACACCCCCTTGAGCACGCCTGATTTCGTCTGATCTCGAAAGCTAAACAGGGTTGGGTCTGGTTAGTACTTGGATGGGAGACCGCCTGGGAATACCAGGTGCTGCAAGCTTTAAAGCGCAGGAGGCGCCCTATCCCCGCTCGCTCGCTCATTCCCCTGTTCACACGTGCAGTGCGGCTTGTCCGTCTGTTTATTTGTCAGCTTTGGCGAGACACGGGTGCTTGTGTATTAGCGTGAGCGTTTTTTATTCTGATCAGGAACAGTTTAACAAGTCCGCAAAGGATCGAGGAAAGGTTTATCGCCAGCTGAAAAGAGACACAGCGCTTCGGCTGTGGAGACTTGTTCGGCTGGCGTTCGGAGAGTCGCGTTTTTCAGAATTGTATTGAGATCGTTTTCCACAGAGCTCAGATGTCAAAGCACAGCAGCAGCTCTCCACAGCGATCCTCTATAGCGCCCTTTCTCCCGCAGCTCCGTCCTCATTGGAAGGAAGCAAGAGTGAAAGGCTGAAGTGAAATAGAGCGGGGACGAAGGCAGTGAAGAGAGAGAACGTGGGAAGAAGAGAAAAACGCAAGGGAAAAAAAGCAGCGTCGTAAAAGAGGTGACGGAGCTGTCCTCTCAATAAGAAGGGTGCCAGCGAGCCTTGCTCTTGCTTACGGCCACACCCCCTTGAGCACGCCTGATCTCGTCTGATCTCGGAAGCTAAACAGGGATGGGCCTGGTTAGTACTTGGATGGGAGACCACCTGGGAATACCAGGTGCTGTAAGCTTTTAAGCGCAGGAGGCGCCCTATCCCCGCTCCCTCGTTCATTCCCCTGTTCACACATGCAGTGCGGCTTGTCCGTCTGTTTGTCAGCTTTGGCGAGACACGGGTGATTGTTTATTAGCGTGAGCGTTTTTTATTCTGATCAGGAACAGTTTAACAAGTCCGCAAAGGATCGAGGAAAGGTTTATCGCCAGCTGAAAAGAGACACAGCGCTTCGGCTGTGGAGACTTGTTCGGCTGGCGTTCGGGGAATCGCGTTTTTCAGAATTGTATTGAGATCGTTTTCCACAGAGCTCAGATGTCAAAGCACAGCAGCAGCTCTCCACAGCGATCCTCTATAGCGCCCTTTCTCCCGCAGCTCCGTCCTCATTGGAAGGAAGCAAAAGTGAAAGGCTGAAGTGAAATAGAGCGGGGACGAAGGCAGTGAAGAGAGAGAACGTGGGAAGAAGAGAAAAACGCAAGGGAAAAAAAGCAGCGTCTTAAAAGAGGTGACGGAGCTGTCCTCTCAATAAGAAGGGTGCCAGCGAGCATTGCTCTTGCTTACGGCCACACCCCCTTGAGCACGCCTGATCTCGTCTGATCTCGGAAGCTAAACAGGGATGGGCCTGGTTAGTACTTGGATGGGAGACCGCCTGGGAATACCAGGTGCTGTAAGCTTTTCAGCGCAGGAGGCGCCCTATCCCCGCTCGCTCGCTCATTCCCCTGTTCACACGTGCAGTGCGGCTTGTCCATCTGTTTATTTGTCAGCTTTGGCGAGACACGGGTGCTTGTGTATTAGCGTGAGCGTTTTTTATTCTGATCAGGAACAGTTTTACAAGTCCGCAAAGGATCGAGGAAAGGTTTATCGCCAGCTGAAAAGATACACAGCGCTTCGGCTGTGGAGACTTGTTCGGCTGGCGTTCGGAGAGTCGCGTTTTTCAGAATTGTATTGAGATCGTTTTCCACAGAGCTCAGATGTCAAAGCACAGCAGCAGCTCTCCACAGCGATCCTCTATAGCGCCCTTTCTCCCGCAGCTCCGTCCTCATTGGAAGGAAGCAAGAGTGAAAGGCTGAAGTGAAATAGAGCGGGGACGAAGGCAGTGAAGAGAGAGAACGTGGGAAGAAGAGAAAAACGCAAGGGAAAAAAAGCAGCGTCGTAAAAGAGGTGACGGAGCTGTCCTCTCAATAAGAAGGGTGCCAGCGAGCCTTGCTCTCGCTTACGGCCACACCCCCTTGAGCACGCCTGATCTCGTCTGATCTCGGAAGCTAAACAGGGATGGGCCTGGTTAGTACTTGGATGGGAGACCGCCTGGGAATACCAGGTGCTGTAAGCTTTTAAGCGCAGGAGGCGCCCTATCCCTGCTCGCTCGCTCATTCCCCTGTTCACACGTGCAGTGCGGCTTGTCCGTCTGTTTATTTGTCAGCTTTGGCGAGACACGGGTGCTTGTGTATTAGCGTGAGCGTTTTTTATTCTGATCAGGAACAGTTTAACAAGTCCGCAAAGGATCGAGGAAAGGTTTATCGCCAGCTGAAAAGAGACACAGCGCTTCGGCTGTGGAGACTTGTTCGGCTGGCGTTCGGAGAGTCGCGTTTTTCAGAATTGTATTGAGATCGTTTTCCACAGAGCTCAGATGTCAAAGCACAGCAGCAGCTCTCCACAGCGATCCTCTATAGCGCCCTTTCTCCCGCAGCTCCGTCCTCATTGGAAGGAAGCAAGAGTGAAAGGCTGAAGTGAAATAGAGCGGGGACGAAGGCAGTGAAGAGAGAGAACGTGGGAAGAAGAGAAAAACGCAAGGGAAAAAAAGCAGCGTCGTAAAAGAGGTGACGGAGCTGTCCTCTCAATAAGAAGAGTGCCAGCGAGCCTTGCTCTCGCTTATGGCCACACCCCCTTGAGCACGCCTGATCTCGTCTGATCTCGGAAGCTAAACAGGGATGGGCCTGGTTAGTACTTGGATGGGAGACCGCCTGGGAATACCAGGTGCTGTAAGCTTTTAAGCGCAGGAGGCGCCCTATCCCCGCTCGCTCGCTCATTCCCCTGTTCACACGTGCAGTGCGGCTTGTCCGTCTGTTTATTTGTCAGCTTTGGCGAGACACGGGTGCTTGTGTATTAGCGTGAGCGTTTTTTATTCTGATCATGAACAGTTTAACAAGTCCGCAAAGGATCGAGGAAAGGTTTATCGCCAGCTGAAAAGAGACACAGCGCTTCGGCTGTGGAGACTTTATTAATAAGGCCCCTCAGTAGTTGAGATCTCTGTTATTCCCATCTAGAAACATGCAATCAGCATGTTATTGCTGAAGCAATAGTCACAACATTATTCCACACCTGGGTGAGATGCGGGTTATGATGACAGTCATGCTTTCTACACCTTATACTGAGCTCAGAAATGGACCAAGCGGACATCTCACGAGCAGATCCCTCCGCGTATAAGAAAGGCAACTTGTCTCAGCAAAAATACAAAAAGGCAAAAACCCCACACTTGGAATGCAAACCTACCCTAAAAAGGAAACACGGTTTTAAAACGAACTTGATTTTCCCCTGGAGAAACCTTTTTATGGACACACATCGCATCTATTACACATGTAGAACTAAATATAAAGATAAAACTTAATATAAGAAGTCATGACATATCACACATGACGAAGTCTGGTCCAGAATAAACAGTTTACACTGACCCACCTTTATTTACCCTGGTCACTCACTTCTATTAACTGTTTAACTGGGTAACAAATTAATATTTGTTTCAATTTGGGATCTACACCTGGGAGCCCTGAAATGTTGGCCAGAGGGGAGAAGCTGATATTCAGACGTGAGAATATATTAAAATAAAGGATCTGATGTTGTTTTTCACCTGTCTAATCAAAGCTTGTTCAAAAATTATCTGATTATAGGACACACGAGTTTATAATCATACTCATTCCACTTTTTAACCCCGTATATATGCACAATATGAAACGTATATACACTAAATCTCACGTGTGACTCCCATAATATACATTTCTTTACGAAAATTAGGAACACTTACTACAATTATCAACCCCCCATGACGAGGCAATATTTCATACCTTTGTTTCTTTGTGGGTTCAAAGTTCTGTCCTGTCGTTTCACACGTAATGTTTTGGTAGTTATCTCAATTTTCCTTTGCAATTATCTCCAAGATCATCATCAACTTTTTGTAAAACGCTATGCACAACTGATATTTAAAGAAAGTCCTGTACCAAAACGTCTTCGTAGGGAAAGACAACTTTTTTTTCCTTACGTTAGTCGCTACACGGTTACTCAAAAAATCCATTCACCGCCTTTAAAAAAAAGTTTCGTTTTTTATTGTGGTTCACTGACATTTCTGTCACAATTCTGAGGGACCCCAAATAAAATTCACTTGCCGGTATAAAGACGCCGGCGAGGATAAGACAGGTATCGAGCCACCTGCGTATCTAGCGGACGTTTAAAATAAAAAAAATGGCGTGTAATGTTGCGAAGGGCTACTGTTTTTTTTTAATAGTTTGTCGATTGTAAGGGACGTGGGCCGCGACAGAAATACTGGACGGGGTGGGAAAAGGTTTATTGATGGTTTATTGTACCGCAACGGTCACAATTGACTCACCAGCAAAGATGGCACCGAGGCCACATCGACTCCCTCCCGCCCTGCCTCTCACCGAAGCTCGAGCTGCGGAGCGCGACGCCAAACCGCCGATCCACGGTCGCGGGCGCCGGACATAGACGTCATAAACCCTTCCGAGGCGCAGGAATTATAGATCACTGTAGTTTCTTCTGGACCCGGGTTAGGGACAGTGTGCCCTCCGTGAGAGTCTTCTGAGGAAGCCAGTGACTCATGGGTGTCCAGGCTTGGTACCATCTGTCCATCACAGGACACACAGACACACACACTCACACACCCTGGACAGGACACCAGTCCATCACAGGACACACACACACTCACTCACACACCCTGGACAGGACACCAGTCCATCACAGGACATACACACACCCTAGATAGGACACCAGTCCATCACAGGACACACACACTCACACACCCTGGACAGGACACCAGTCACTCACAGGATACACACACACACTCACACACCCTGAACAGGACACCAGTCCCTCACAGGACACACACACACAACCTGGATAGGACACCAGTCCCTCACAGGACACTCAGACACACACACTCACACACCCTGGACAGGAACCAGTCCATCACATGACAAACACACATTCACTCACACACCCTGGACAGGACAGCACTCCATCATAGGACACACACACACCAGGGCCAGTTTTCCCAGAAGCCAATTAGCCCAAAAGCCTGTCTTTGGACCCGAAGAACACAGGGAGAACATGCAGACTCCACACAGACAGCCCCCCCCCCCCCCCCGGGTCCAGACCCGAGCCCGGAGCCCCCCCGCGCTGAACCCCTCCGTACAGACGGCCGCACACAGCTCCGTTGTTCCCGATTCCCGAGGTGATCTGTTAAAAGAAGCCGGTGTGTTGCCTCCAGGTGACATTTCCTACTGGAGTCAGGACAGGAGGCTCTTCTGTACACAGAAGGGGATGGGGGTGGGGAACAAGCCGCCCAGCCCTGTGGTTGAAGCCGATACCCCGGCTTCTCTCCAGACACAGCTGGGTGAGCTCCTCCAGTCAGTACAGGGGGCTCTACTGTACACAGAGGGTGGCGGGGGTGTGGAACAACTCCTTTGTTCGGGGCCTTGGGGCATTCTTGTTGTGAAAGGCGCTATATAAAAAAACTGAATTGAAATTGAATCTTACAGGTTTGGGTTTTTCAGAGATCTTGTCAGAGATCTTGTCTGACGTGCCCGTTTCAAAAACGTAACGACACTCCTCACGTCCGAGCGCCGCCGGTCTGTGACGTAACGTATCCTTACACAACCATGACGGTTTCATCATGGACAGCACGAAAGCCCGAAAAGTGGTTGACGTTTTAATTTGGCAACGCCACGATGGATCCCAGTTTTTTTTTTTATTTTGGAGGCCAAAAAGGACAAAAAAGGAAACGTCCGGAGTGGATCGATGGTCATCTCTGCGGTTGTTCTGATGTTCTGAAAAAACAAAACAAAAAAAAAAACGGCTCGCTTGCCCGGTCGTGTAGTGTTTCCACACCCCACGCAAATCAACTTCTCTTCGCCCCCGGGGGCTCGTCGCCCGCAGCACCCCTCTCACGTGATAGGGGCTTCCCCCGGCTGTGACGTACTTACCCTACCCCCTTCCGCCAACGTCATACCGAAGGTCGCGCTTCGGGCCGCGGCGATGTTGACGGACTGTCTTGTAGCGTGAGAAGGGTTTAAATTTCGACTTAAGGAGTTGGCCATCGTTATATTTCGCGAGGTATCATACGGGGGGAAAAAGAACATTTATATTTATCAACCTACTAGTAATACTGGGTGGATGTCACGTTCCCCAAAGTTCAGTGCCTCTCTCTAATAAAGTAGAAACGTGACATTGAACTCCGTTCGAAACAGGAGAAATCACCAGGACACGATACAACTGACGTCCGGAAAAGAAAAAAAGAACTCCTATTCCCATTTGTAATGACCCCGTAGTGTTTTTCCCGGTGTGCGCTCATCTTTCGGAGACCCGTTTCTCTCTGGTGTTTTGCTGTTGGAATAAATGCCGAGGTGACCCTTCTGTGTGGAGTCTGCGTGTTCTCTCCAGCGGGTCGTTTCCTACACCGCAGGGGCTGATCGAACCGGGGTCTCCCAATCGTCACAGAAGTGTGTGTCATTTTGGGTGGTGGTGGGGGGGTGCATCGGGGATACTGCGCCCCGAGGGGATAACCTCTCACCTTACTCCGGACGAAGGGAGAAGACCTGTACCTTCACGAGTCCGGGTTGTGAAAACTTCTTCTGGCAGTTCAAAACGTTTCGAAGAGACTACAGCGCTACCCTGTTTTCCATTTCTATCGTGTATTATTATACAGTCATAAGTATCTGTACTGATCACAGATCCCCCTCTCACTACCAGGACTGAAGCCCAGTGCAGCACGAATAATAATAATAATAATTAATCCGTCTGGACTCTCCACTCAGAGCTCTTCCCAGGTCAGGGGGATCCCCTCCAGCCCCCCCAGTGTGCAGCCCCCACGTGGATGATGCTCCAGTCCGCTCAGCACACAGCAGCTCTTAGTGGGGAGGAGAGCAGAGGGATGGAGCCAGTTCAGAGAGGGGGGGTGATAAGGAGGCCATGATGGGTCAAGACCAGGGGGGGAATCAGGCCAGGACACTGGGGTAACACCCCTACTCCTCTCCAGAAACACCCCGGGATTGTTAATGAGCACAGAGAGTCAGGACCTCGGTTTGACGTCTTATCCGAAGGACGGCGCCTGTTTACAGTCCAGTGTCCCCCGTCACTATACTGGGGCATCAGGACCCACACAGACCGCAGGGTGAGAGCGCCCCCTGCTGGCCCCACTCACACCTCTCCCAGCAGCAACCTCAGTTTTTCCCAGGAGTCTCCCCTCCAGGTACTGACCAGGCTTCTACCTGCTGGGCTCCAGTGGGGAGGGGGCTGCTAGCTGGGAGCTGCAGGGTGAGATGGCTGCTGGGCAAACGATGGCTAAAGAGCTTCCTAGGACACCCTGGAGTTCGTGGTCAACTTCCTTCTCTTCAGACGGAGGTGGCTTGAAATCTGTCTCGTTTCAAGGAGTATTGGACACGATGCCCCCCCTGCTTTAGCCCCGCTAACTGGTGGCACGCCGACAACGAGGGCTCTCGGCCTCAATCCATCAACCACAAACTCTCCGGGATGAAAGAGAAAGACAGACTCTGTTCGTTCGTTTCGGGGGGGGGAGGGAAAAAACCAAAAGCTTTTTTTAAAAAACATTTTAATGATGCTTAACAAAAGAACAAAAATTACAATACAGATTAATGTCAAGGGACACACCCCCCCCCCCCCATCTTACGATCATCACAGGACCTTAAAATAATACTTAATAATACAAGGTCATGCAGACGATCTGAGGACTCAGGTGGAGATAATGTGAAAGTTTTCCACAGTCCAGTCTGGGGTCCCTCAGCTTCAGTCCAGACTGGGGTCCCTCAGCTTCAGTCCAGACTGGGATCTGGGGTCCCTCAGCTCCGGTCCAGTCCAGTCTGGGGCCCCTCAGCTCTGGTCCAGTCCAGTATGGGGCCCCTCAGCTCCAGTGCAGTCCAGTCCAGTCTGGTGTCCCTCAGCTCCAGTGCAGCCCAGTCTGGGGTCCCTCAGCTTCGGTCCAGCACAGTCTGGGGTCCCTCAGCTTCGGTCCAGCACAGACTGGGGTCCCTCAGCTTCGGCCCAGCACAGACTGGGGTCCCTCAGCTTCAGTCCAGACTGGTGTCCCTCAGCTTCGGCCCAGCACAGACTGGGGTCCCTCAGCTTCGGTCCAGACTGGGGTCCCTCAGCTCCAGTGCAGTCCAGACTGGGGTCCCTCAGCTTCGGTCCAGCACAGACTGGGGTCTCTCAGCTTCGGTCCAGACTGGGGTCCCTCAGCTTCAGTCCAGCACAGTCTGGGGTCCCTTAGCTTTGGTCCAGTCCAGTCTGGGGTCCCTCAGCTTCGGTCCAGCACAGCCTGGGGTCCCTCAGCTTCGGTCCAGCACAGACTGGGGTCCCTCAGCTTCAGTCCAGACTGGTGTCCCTCAGCTTCGGCCCAGCACAGACTGGGGTCCCTCAGCTTCGGTCCAGACTGGGGTCCCTCAGCTCCAGTGCAGTCCAGACTGGGGTCCCTCAGCTTCGGTCCAGCACAGACTGGGGTCTCTCAGCTTCGGTCCAGACTGGGGTCCCTCAGCTTCAGTCCAGCACAGTCTGGGGTCCCTTAGCTTTGGTCCAGTCCAGTCTGGGGTCCCTCAGCTTCGGTCCAGCACAGCCTGGGGCCCCTCAGCTCCAGTCCAGTCCAGTCTGGGGCCCCTCAGCTTTGGTCCAGCACAGTCTGGAGTCCCTCAGCTTCGGTCCAGCACAGACTGGGGTCCCTCAGCTTTGGCCCAGCACAGACTGGGGTCCCTCAGCTTCGGTCCAGCACAGACTGGGGTCCCTCAGCTTCGGTCCAGCACAGTCTGGGGTCCCTCAGCTCCAGTCAAGTCCAGTCTGGTGTCTCTCAGCTCCGGTCCAGTGCAGTCTGGGGTCCCTCAGCTTCGGTCCAGCACAGTCTGGGGTCCCTTGGCTCCAGTCCAGTCCAGTCTGGTGTCCCTCAGCTCCAGTCCAGTCCAGTCCAGTCCAGTCCTTGGTGGGGAAGGCGACTCCGATCTTAGCTGGCACAGAACCAGGAAAGGAACCTGGAAAGAATATTGTTATTGCAGGTGTGAGGGACACAGACACGGACATCACCATGACATCAAACAGCAAGAGGAGACTCCTTCTTGAATCACAGACACGACCGGGCGGCGTCCCCCTGTCTGCTCACCTGCACCTCCTCTTCTTCTTCTTGTCCTTCCCGGCAGCCTGCTCCTCCTCTCCCTCGCTCTTCCTCTCCTGACACACGGTCTCCGCCGCCTCCATCGGCTCGTCCTTATCATCTGTCTCCACCGACATGCAGCTCAGGGACTTTAAAAAGACGCACCAGCACTTCTGAAGCAGAGACAGGAGAGTCACGTTAAGAGTCGGACTGGACACTCCAGGACATGAACACTGCACTGAGAGAGAGAGGGGTTCATACACACACACTGACTGGACACTCCAGTACATGAACACTGCACTGAGAGAGAGAGGGGTTCATACACACACACTGACTGGACACTGGACAGGAGTAAAGAGAGAATCAGAGCATTACCCACTTTCTTTTTCTTCTGTCTCACAGGAGGTGGTGATTGGACCTCCTCCAGCTGGAGTCCGAGTAGGGAGAGAGGGGGCAGGAGAGGGACAGCACAGGGAGAGAAAGAGAGAGACAGGTGAGTCAAGTGTCCCAAGAGTACAGAGACTCTGCTGAGATCACACTCGCAGTGAGTGAGCCTGGGTGTAGCCCACTAATACTGACCCACTGTACACCATAGGACAGAGAAGAGGAGGAGGAGAGAGACACACTGCCTAGACACCACAGGACAGAGAGGAGGAGGAGAGAGACACACTGACTGGACACCACAGCACAGAGAGGAGGAGGAGAGAGACAGTGACAGACAGGGCTGACAAGACAGACAAGATGGCGAAACTCCACCACAGACAGGACAGGAGGCAGGGTGGGACCAGCACTGACCTTCTTCCTCTCTCCTGCCGGATGAGCTGTCTCCACCTCCTCTTCCTCCTGCAAGTCAAGAGACAGGCTGAGAGAGAGACGGACTGGTGGGACATCGGCGAACAGAGCTGAAGGCAGAGAGCCGGGGAGACAGGCCCAGCTGGGACAACGCAGGACAGACAGAGAGACAGACAGAAAGGAAGGAGAGAGAGACACAAAGATGAAGGCACAGAAAGACAGCAGGCAAAGAGAAAGATTGAGATTGAGGGACAAACAAACCGAGAGAGAGAGCGGAAGGAGAGAGAGAGAGGAAGGAGAGAGAAGGACAGACAGACTGACAGACGGGGCTGAAAGAGAGAGAGACAGAGAGGCAGGGACAGACAGACAGCAGGACGAGAGAGAGACAGAGATCGAGGGACAATAATTTGGTTTCGAAATTTATTCTGAAAATATACAATCATTCACTCCTGAAAAATATCGAGTTCAAATTATACATTATGTACAATATTGTAATCAACATATGGCTAATTATCAAAAATAAAAAAAACTGTACTGGGGGACACAGCTGGCTGTGCTGTTCTGGACAGAACACACTGAGGTCCAGTTTCCACCTCCTGCAGGATCAAACAGCACCTCCACTGGCTCTCCAGTGAACAGAGGGACAGACAGAGAGGCTTCAGGCTGCAGGGTGACATTGTCTCTGTGAGCTGAAAGACAATCAGGACAGAGGATGATATAAGAACACACTCTGTCAAGAATATAGAGCCCTCTAGTGATCCTACTGTAGACCTGCTCACCACCCACAGTGACGATCACAGTGCTGATACTGCTTCCATTAAGGTCCCTCACTGTGTAGTTGCCCTGATCAGCTGGAGTGAGGGAGCGGAGTGTCAGAGAGCTGTTCTGCACTGACACTCACTGTTCGTACCTGGGGCCAGGGAGCCCTGCGCTGCTCAGTAAGACTATACGATTCCGGACAGATCGTGCAGGATCAAACAGCACCTCCACTGGACCAGCAGTGTGGAGGGGGAAGACAGAGAGGCACCAGGCTGCAGGCTGTGGACTTCTGAGTGAGCTGAAAAGGGACAGGTAGAAACATGTTGAATATTTAGTTTTACAACAATACCTTGAGTTTGGACTGCGATCAGCTTCATTTTGTATTTCAGCTGTGAAAATGCAATTTCAAAAATGCACGCCACAGTCATGTTAGGTTCAAGTTACAGTTGCATCACAACTCAATACATTTGCAATTCACTTCTGAGATAATTGTTCCTGGTGTTTGTGTTGTGTATGCCTTGCAATGGAGGGGTGAGAAATAATGGACTTATTACATTATAATGAATAATAATTGCTTACACTTATATAGTGCTTTTCTGGACACTCCACTCAAAGCGCTTTGCAGGACATGGGGACTCCCCTCCACCACCACCAATGTGCAGCATCCACCTGGATGATGGGACGGCAGCCATAGTGCACCAGAACGCTCCCCACACACCAGCTATGAGTGGGGAGGAGAGCAGAGTAATGAAGCCAATTCATAAATGGGGGTTATTAGGAGGCCATGATTGGTAAGGGTCAATGGGAAATTTGGCCAGGACACTGGGGTAAAACCCCTACTCTTTTCGAGAAACACCCCGGGATTTTTAATGACCACAGAGAGTCAGGACCTCGGTTTTACGTCTCATCTGAAGGACGGCACCTGTTTACAGTTTTTCCAGTGTCCCCGTCACTATACTGGGGCATTAGGACCCACATGGGCCACAGGGTGAGAGTTCCCCCTGCTGGCCCCACTAACACCTCTTCCAGCAGCAACCTTAGTTATTATTGTGAAGAATGAAAGAATATTAGGAACATGAAAAGGTTGAATGTTTTAAATGCGTTTTTTTACTGAAACATCCGCTACAGAGATGCGCACACACGTCATTACAAACGCACACCTGCACAGAGACGTCCTCAAGCGCCTTGTTCACAATTATGGGCTCCAATAGGAACAAAAAACGCCAGCCTGACAACTCGAGCATTCAAACCAAGAACCCAACACGTACTTATGTTGGCAGCCTGTGCAGAAAAGCAGAAAGAACCACAAGCCTTCTCTATTGGGAGGAAAAACACACACTCCCTCTCTCACACTCCTGATTTCCTTAAATAGCTCATTCTTCATCTCTGGCTCCTACATACAGTATAGCAGCGCTCAGTCTGCTTTGAATAAGCCATAAATCTAAGATTTGTTTTATCTGTTCCTCTTGTCTAGGCCTAGAGCTGCTTTTCATAAAAGAGCTGTTTGCATAAATAGCTAGGGTTACAGCTGAAGACACCAGCTTCATCCCCCAGTGTGTTATACGTCGGGAGCAAGAGAAGAGGGCCAGGCCGTGCCTTTTCATAGATTTTTCTTCTGAAAAGTCAGTTTCTCAGAGGCAGATTTAGCCCCTCATGCATTGTAGAGAGATAGACACGCCCGCGCGCGCACAGTTAGAGCTGCACCCTCACACAGAGTCAGACCTGCACAGACACATCCTCTTGTTTAAACAAATACACAAACCTGACGGCGCTCACAATGATCCACACACACACACACACACACACACACACACACACACACACACACACACACGACATCAGTAGTCACTCTTGCACACTGGACCCCAGCTCAGTCCTCACCTCCAGCTCCTGCAAACCGCTTCGAACAAACTGCATTAAGAAAATTAGGTTGCGTTCCGGTAGCAGGCCATCCTGGGCACCAGTGTGAGTTACACACTCATTTGTAAAAGCCCTTCCGCATCGTCGGGCATGCTTCACAGTGCTGGACCTGGGGTGTGGGTGCTGTCTGTGTGGAGTTTGCATGTTCTCTCCCTGGTCTGTGGGGGTTTCCTCCAGGTGCTCCAGTTTCCCACAGTCCAGGGACAGGCTGCCACTTTCACTGGGCAGTGCACCGTCACCGTGGCAGCATGGTGGGTCGGATCTGATTTCAGTCTTTATTTCCTTTTTTAGAGATCCTGTAACCAGGACCTGTTCACTGCCATGACGGACATAAGGAACAATAAAGCCGAAGTCTTGTTTCCCACAAGAAACAACAAAACCGAAGTATTGTTCGATGTGCCGGTACAAACTTTTAGGTTATATAGTCCTTCCTTGCTGCTTCAGACGTCATTCGGTGTTATGGTAAGGGGGGGGTCGTGGTATTTGGCCAGTTAAGAGACCCTGGCCAAATGGTCAGTTTAAGATTATGCCCCCTCGCATCTGGAATCCTTATCAGTTAACCCCCTTTCCTGCCATAAACCCCTGTTGCTTAGAAGTCTAATTTTCAGGCAGAACTGACTTAAGTTAACCCTATTTACATCTTGTCTCTTACTTCAGCCCTCTTCCATTTGCTAGTTAAAAGTTGTACAACCCATTTGTATGCGACAAAAGAAGCCAGTCTGTTTCCGCCCGGTTTCGAACCGAGGGCCTTTCGCATGCAAGGCGAACATGATAACCACTACACTACGGAAATGGTGGTAAGATGTGCCCAGCGGCCCAGTGCTGAGCTTCGCCAATGCGTTTCAGCTGCTTCCAGTGCCTTTATTGGAGTGCGCTGATGGACCGTGCTCTCTCTCCAGAGACCAGCACGCCTGTCATGGACGGAGCAGGAAAGGCGGTGCCACATTCTACAGCCCTCTCCACGCAATCGGGCTACTGAAGTGGAGAAAATCGCCTCTCCAGAAAGTGCAAATATCATAGAGGTAGAGGTAGGGAGAGAGGAGGAGTACAAATTCAAGCAGAGGCCTGAGTGGAGCACTGTCGTATGGCCCTGACATCAATCCCTCAACTCTCTGCATAAAGCAGTGTCTTATGGCCATAACATCCCACCCCCACCACTCTCAATGGAAAGCACTGTCGTATAACCATGACATCCCACCCCCACCACTCTCTGCATAAAGAAGTGTCGTATGGCCCTGACGCCCACCCCTCCACTCTCTGCGTTAAGCTGTGTTGTCAGGCCCTGACATCCCACCTCCGCCACTCTCTGCGTAAAGCAGTATCTTCAGGCCCTGACATCCCACCCCCGCCACTCTCTGTATAAAGCAGTGTCATATGGCCCTGACATCCCACCCCCACCACTCTCTGTGTAAAGAAGTGTCGTATGGCCCTGACACCACCCCTCCACTCTCTGCGTTAAGCTGTGTTTTCAGGCCCTGACATCCCACCTCCTCCATTCTCTGTGTAAAGCAGTGTCATATGGACCTGACATCCCACCCCCACCACTCTCTGCGGAAAGCACTGTCATATAGCCCTGACACCCACCCCTCCACTCTTTGAATAAAGCAGTGTCGTCAAGCCCTGACATCCCACCCCCGCCATTCTCTACGTAAAGAAGTGTCATATGGCCCTGACACCCACCCATCCACTCTCTGCGTTAAGCTGTGTTGTCAGGCCCTGACATCCCACCTCCGCCACTCTCTGTGTAAAGCACTGTCGTATGGCCCTGACATCACACCCCCACCACTCTCTGCGTGAAGCACAGTCATATAGCCCTGACGACCACCCCTCCATTCTTTGCATAAAGCAGTGACGTCAAGCCCTGACATCCCACCTCCGCCACTCTCTACGTTAACCCCTGTTAACTCGCTTGCTGAATGATCTCTCAAGAAATCCCTGGTGAGATTCAACAGGTGTTTTCTTCAACAGCCACTAAAAGTCTGATGACCTTCTCTGGATTTCCTGAATATGATGTAAAATTAGTTCAAATCATTTGGTAGTTAACAGAACAAAATGCTTTGGAGGTACATTTAAAACAGCAGAGCAACACTGTAGCACTTCGTGTGTGACTGAGTTTAATTGTGTAAACCTGTCTCTCTATGAACACGAGCAAAGAGTTCTCACTCAACAGAAGATTGCGATGTGAGTACAATAATGTAAGACATCTGGTGATGCCAGGGATTGAACTCGGAACTTCATACATGAAAACCATTGAACTACATCCCCTATGGCACAGATGGTGGAACTGACTTAAAGATGTGCATATGTTCACTGACCACAATCCACCCTTCATGAATAATTGAAATGAATAATTTATTTTTATATCCAGTCACATGGGCGACGGTGGTTGATTCTTCAATGGGGGAGAGCGTTTTTCTACCTCCTTACTCGACTGTCTTTCAATTATGTTTTCCTTGAAATCTTTTTGCATCTTTTAAGTGCTTGCGATTAAATTACGCATAGAAAAACAGCAGTACAGTTGATGTTCATGGACCGATGCACACAACTCCAGTGATAAAGCCCTGTCTGTAAATATTGTAGAAGAACGTTAAAGGGCGAAACAACGCTCCAACCACGGGAATGGTAACAAGAAGGATCGTGTTCTTATTTAATATGTGCTTTTGAATTGCCTTGTCAATACACACAGGCTTTAGAGATGGACAAATAATTTACAGTGGTGTTTGTAAACAAAGATGGAACATGTTTTTTTCTATACCAGGAAGAAAGGAGCAGACTCTTAAACTTTAAGAGACAGAAACAATACCTCATCACAACTAACACTAATTAAAACAACATCACAACAGAAGAGTGAAGCCTTGGGTGAATCAAATTAGTTTTCATTGGTCGTCTGTGTCTTCATAACTTTGTAGGTGAGAGAGAGGATTGCGAAAATGTGCGGGTGCTTCTTAGAAGTGTGTTGGTAGTACAGGTGACTTCCAAATAATTGAGCCGGGTTTTAATCCCGGCCAGTGCATCCCCAAACCTTTTCAAGATAATCATTTATCCGGTAGCACATCTCCTGAAACTAACATTCGAGGTAGGAAGCGTGCTCTTAAACACCAAAACACTCAAAAAGGAAGAAGCAGATCTCTGTACACAAGACAGTAGTGCGATATTAGAATTTCTGAGTTCTTGATGGATTCAGGCTCCTTCTCAGAGGTCCTTGCTCGCCAAATAACTTTACATCTGAGGAAGAGCACCACGGAAAAAAAACCCAACTCAACAAGCGAGCGTGTTGGTTGCTCTTGCTCTTAATGCAAGGAGCTGTTTTTTTTCCTTGCAATAATCATTATTAACCAAAAACAGCAGCACAGGTAAGTCGCATTTGTGATTATGTCACTTCTCTGCTTCAGCAAGGTCAATAAAAGACTCTGAAAGTAGTAAAGCAAAACTGAACTCAAAATCATATTAGGAATTCTGAGCGATATCTCCATACAGGTAATCCAATAAGAACATTTAAATATTTGAATATAATCTCTCTATATATTTCGCTGCTTTTTACCCGGAGTAAAACTATTGGATTGAAGGAATGCTAACCGCTGGGTTAAAATGTATAGTTGTTATTTGGAGAAATCTGTAAACTCGTGATCTTATATGTTTTAAAAGACAGCACAGGGAAAAACGACAGTGCTGATTATTTTCCAGAGACAGAGCACTGATGACCTCTCCGAGCTGATTGATAAAGCCCACCCAGTGGATACTCTAGCAGAACGTCAAAGAACATTCACCTCTGTATCCAAAGGAACAACATCAGGAAGCACAATCAATTCCCCTTTTAAATCTTTCCTGTAAGGTATGCTATGTGAATCCATGAAGTTAATCCTCTGATCTCTTTTGATCACGAACAAAGTATTTCTGATGGAGCGCTATGTTCAAAGATTTAATAAGCTTTACCCCTGCCAACGATTCGGCGTGAAGAATTAAAAGTTTCACAGACAAAAGCAGCTCACCACCACAGCCAATATTAAATGTACTTGCCGGTACACTATCATGTGCACTGCCTCAAAAGTGATCTCGGCAGACGTTGTTCCCTACATAAAGCTGAACGTGCCAAAGAGAATTTCTATTGAGAAAAAATATTTTTTCTGCCTTGATGTTAAGCCTGTCTTTTAGAAAGTCTATCTCTAAACACCTCCCGCAGCCTAACAAAAAGCGCTTTTACTGATTGTATTGCAGGTCTTAAAACATTAATATTTGGCAGCAGTGGGATTCAAACCCACGCCCCCAGAGAGACTGGAGCCTAAATCCAGTACCTTAGACCACTCAGCCACGCTACCTTCCTCCATACCCATCTTCACATTGCTGGCTTGGACTAGGGGGGGCTTCAGCTCTTGTCGTCAGATCTAATGATATCATGACATGTGGAAGTGACTGCACCTTCATCTTCCGAGATGCTTTCAATAACACAAACGCTACTTTCACTGGCACAAACACAGCAATAATGAAGGTGGTGGGATTCATCCTTTGTGCTGTTTGTAGGGGTGTAACTCTACGGTGATCTGCTGACTTGAAGAGCAAAAATCAAAATCCTCTGCTATTACTGTTGCTTTTTTCATAGTTTCTTCAAATCCTTCATTTGAACGTAGATTTTGAAGGATATTGATGATAATACCACATAAATTGTGGTTTTCTTGTGATCGCCAATTTTATTCAAATAACAGCCTTTTTTACAGTTCCTTGCGTGTTTCACAAGGTATAATAGCCCCCTTCGCATCCTCAGCTAACATATTTTAAAATTACAATAGCTTATACAGCATGCATGTTTACATTTATATTAAAATTAAAGTAAATATACAAGAATACATACAGTGCTAACCCAATAATTCTTGTCAGGTTCTGCAACAAATCTGCGTTGTTATTTTAACGTTTCAGCTGAGGGTGCAACAGGAGTATAAATGAATTTTCCCGCCAGCCATTCAAAGACCAAATTCCATGAGTGAACATTATTTTCTCAGATGTTGCCGGCATTGGACTTTGCCGGTGGTATTGAATTATGTCCACAACTGTTGTAGTAGTTCCTTCTTGAAATTCGACACGTGCAAAGCACTCGTAATATCATAGGTGTTAAAGTTCGCTGAGTCTATTCGAGTCATGGTGTGTATCCCTGCCTATCATTGGGAGACGGGTAACTTTTTTACACTCAGATTCCAATCTTCAATGCTTTGTGTGAGAGCTTACATAACTTTCATTTTCTCACAATTTCTGACGATTGTTCCAAAGGGGCACCCTGTCAATTCCGAATACTTTTCAAAAATCTGCCTGCATGTGTGATTATTGTCATTTCACTTAGAAAAAGTTCAATATTGATCATAACTAAAGAAAATAATGATCACGAACAAAAAAGGGATAAAGATGCAAGTCGATCTTGAATCAGAGCTGGGTGAAATGGGCTTCTGTTCTGATATGGTTGTATGAGAAACAGGAGGAATCGCCAATCTCCTATAGAACATGAGTTGAATCAGGAGTGAGACATTTAGTATACTCGTGCATATGTCAACGCCTGACCTACATCGTAAAACTAACATTAAGTTGTCAGAGACATTCATTTATATACAAACAAGAGACAGACCAAGTAATAATTCTACATTAGTTCAGGTGGGTAAACCTGAACTAACTAACTAATAAACCTTTTAATAATTCTACATTAACGTGTCCTACATTGATCAGACTAATTGACATGGTCTGATTCAGAGCCTGTGCAGTTCGTGCTAATTACAACAAGGACAGTTCTGGTCCCTCATCACCGAACTGAACACAAGTTCAGCTGTTCTCCAGTTTTGTTACGCATGGTTTTTCATTGCAATTGAGTTCAGAGCTGGAGCTGATCTCCAGACAGTACAGTGTTTTGGGTAAGTTGTCGAAATTCGCATGAGGCTGCAGACAACTTACCCAAAGTGTTTTCTATAGCTTTCAGGTGGAGTTCATTTATATAAAACAACGTAAGTGGTATAAACGCAACAAGCCAGACGGCAGTCCAACTTATAATTTTCTGACGCGAGGCCTGACGCGTTATTCATTATGCCACTGACCCTGCTATTGTAGTGCTAAAAAACACGTTTTCTACATTTATGTCTGTTCACTCTAAAAACTCTAAAAAGGACAAAGGGTTTGTGTGTCCCGCTAAAATTCCGCTTCATATCGAATGCAAATAAAAACCGTTTTGTTCCAAGAAATCATAGATTTGTCACATCCTTCATACTATACTTCTCTCTTGTATTAGTAAAGCATTTTGATTTAAACTGAACAATATATGAAAGGTTTCATCTATACACTTACACATAATAAGTATACGAATAAATACTCGGAAGAAGCCGCAGCTCAGGTATTAGAGAGATTTAAAATCGGATCGGAGGATTTAGAGTCCAGACTGCAAACCAACAGCTTACACAGGTCTTTTATAGAACCCTTTTGATTTCCTCTACTTTGTCCCTGTGATGTCATTGTCCTGCTCGCAGCCGAGCCCGACACACGTCTGGTTTCTGTCGCTTGACGCACACCCTGCGGTCCATGCGGGTCCTAATACCCCAATACAATGAAGGGGACACTAAACTGTAAACAGGTGCCGTCCTTCGGCTGAGACGTAAAACCGAGGTCCTGACTCTCTGTGATCATTCAGGAGAATGGTGGTGGTGGAGGGGAGTCCCCATTACCTGTAAAGCGCATTGAGTGGAGTATCCAGAACAGCGCTATATAAGTGTGCGTAATAATAATAATGATTATTATTATTATAATTGTAATGTAAAATGCAATAAAAAAAATATCAAACTTTGATTCAAAATAGATTAATGTAAAAACTGATAAAGCTAATGCTTTTTTCAGGGCTATAGCTGTAGCTGCGAGAAGGTTAAAAGCGCACAAGTGATCTGTCTTTCGTCAAAGTAATTGCCAGAGCAGTAAGACGCAGAGCACCATCCAGCAGCTGTAGACGATGTTCGGGGAAGAGCTAATTCTGTTTTTAGCACAGGGAGTGAGAATGAGCTCAGTCCGGCTCCGAGCAGAATCCATCCTGGTTTGGTTACAGTGCGCCTGAGGATCTTTGGATCGCAACGTAAAAAAAACAATTGCTCACATCGTGTGACTTCCACGACAGGAAGGAAAGATATCACTTAAAAAAATCAGAACTGAAGATTTGGATCCTGGGCCTCAATTTGATCAAATTATTAAAATAATAATTCTTAAAATATCAAATTGTGTTTCTGCAACATTTCGTGCACAGTACGCCATTTTTATCTAAAAATAAAACAACAGTCACAACGAGAGCTTATACGCAGTCTGGGGTATATTCCCCTTTTATATTTTTGCCACTTTATATCGAACCTGTTATACTCCCAGAAGTGCACAGTAGCTTGTACAAATGTACAATTCACCACTGGTATAAACAGATGTGTGCCCTGTTTGCCTTTGTAAGCATTTGTTTAAAAAATAAGTTCACAATACGATAAAAACACAGAAAGCACAAACTTCATAATACAACGATACAAAATCAATACCAAATCATTATGCCAATTAAGTACCTATCCTTTGAAAACAGAGAACACCTTTATATCTACAAAAAACTTGACATTTGTATGTATTTTTGAATTACAAAGCAGACAGAGTAGTCCCTTAATTCAAAGATCGGATCTTGGCCAAAACAAGACAATCAGACGTGGGCTGAATTCGGAACAGGAACCTCTACTTCGTCGTTTATTGAACTTTTGATAAATGTCTGAATGAAACAGATTCGCTTTTTTAACTCTTTGATTAAAGTACACAAAAAGCACCTTCCTTCGAGCCTGAATCGAACCAGCGACCTTAGGATTCCCGAATGACTCTACTACAGTCCTCCGCTCTACCAACTGAGCTAGCGAAGGGATGTCAAGCAATGCTCCCTAGCACATACTGCCCAATGTAGTGAAATGTTCCGGGTGATTTAAATCCCACTTCGACATCAAGTTTCCAACTCGTTTCCTTAGTCTTGTTTACCTTGAATTTACGCCACGAACCAGGATTCTACTGTATAAACTTCCAGGGATATTACAAAATGTTTGATGGGGCATCAATCATTCCAGGCGGAAATTGACTCCTTTTTTTTCTCGAGGGATCATATTAAACATGTCATTAGTATCGAGAGGAGGATCACTATGAGACACAAAACAAATAGTTTCTTTCTGTCTTTATTAGAAAGTAGCGTTTGTGCTACATTAATAATATTTTCGTGGAAATAAAGAAGTTTCGAAATGTGGTTTTGAGTTAAATATTAGCGTGTTCATGTAATTAGTTTGTGTTTGTCATTACTATATATATATATTGCCATGTTACTAGAATTTGTAACTGAAGTTTACTAGTTGTGTTTTTTATGATGGTTAGACATTTGTTGATTACAATATTGTATATAATGTATAATTTGAACTACATATTTTTCAGGTGTGAATAGTTGTATATTTTAAGAATAAATTTCTAAAATAAATCATTGGCTTTATTTACTAGTTTCTACACCTATAAAAATCTTTCTTTGATGTATAATAGACCTTTAACTATATAGTTCAGGTGGGTAGCTGCGTCAGCATGCGTAGGCTGCAAAGGAACAAGTAATAGGTTTATTCCATGCTGAAAAAAAGAAGAAAGAGAACACAACGTTTCGGCCGTGGAGCCTTCTTCAGGTGTGAGAGAGACAGGGCAGTAGGCAAAGGTAAAGTAGCTGGAGAACAAAGGTTGGGAGGGAGGAGGAGTGAGAGGCGGGAGCAGGGGACAGAAAGAGAGGCCAATCAAGAGGTGTGAAGTCAGAATGGGTGCAGAGAGGTGTGAAATGAAACTTCCAATGAATGGAGAAAATTTAAAAGAACAGTAATCTGTCGTTAAGGGAAGGGAGAATGTGTGATCCTAACTGCAGAATAATTTTAGTTTCGGTGGTCTTTCTGATGTATGAGTTCGGAAAACCGTCTTTGAGAACACAGACGGAGAGATTAGTGTGGTCGTGGCCGTCAGAGGTGAAATGAGAAACAATGGGCTTGGAGAGATCTTTAATCTTCACAGCCCTGACGTGTTCTCTGAAGCGGTCTCCGAGTCTCCTTCCTGTTTCACCAATATAGATGGCTGGGCATTTACTGCAAGAGATACAGTAAATAAGGTTGCTGGAGGTACAAGATGCTGTCTGGGTGATCCGGAATTGTCCTGAGGGGCCTTGAATGAGTGTGGTGGTGGCTGTGTACTTGCAGGTGATACAGCGAGCTCTGTTGCAAGGGAAAGTGCCTGGTGTGGATGGTTGTTGAGGGCGGTCAAGGGAGCTGTGAACAAGGAGGTTACGCAGATTAGGTGGTCGGCGATATGAGATGATAGGGCGATCAGAAAAGAGGGCCCCAATGGAGGGATCATCCTGTAGGATGGAAAAATTCTGGTTAATGGTCCTGGGGATAGGAAGTGTGTTAGGGTGGTAAGGAAGCACCAAGGGAATGCGGTTGTTACGGTGGGAGTTCCTGATCGGGTTGATGGTCCGGGGGGTGTTTTTGGCTCGGGCAAGGGCCCTGTCAATCACACTGCTGGGATATCCTCTGTTGATAAAAAATGAGTACATTTCGAGGGCTTGGTTCTCGAAGTCGATGTCGTCGCTGCATAGTCTTCGTAACCTAAGGAACTGTGAAAAAGGAAGAGAGTTTTTAGTGTGGTTGGGGTGAAATGAGCTGTACAGGAGGTAGCTGTGTGAATCCGTGGGTTTGTAATAAACTGAAGTGGAAAGTCGGGGGTAGTTGATAGACAAGTGGATGTCTAGAAACGGAAGAGTGGTGGAAGATATGTGAACTGTATATTTGAGGGACGGGTGGAAGTTGGTGAAATGGTGCAGGAAGAACTCGAGCTGATCGTTGGAGCATGTGGCGGCACCGACGCAATCATCAATATATCGTTTGTAGAGGTCAGGGACATAGCCAGTGTAGGAGGCGAAGAAGCGTTCTTCTACCCAGCCGACAAAAATGTTGGCATAGCTGGGTCCCATTCTGGTGCCCATGGCAACTCCACTGACCTGTTGGTAAAAAAGATTATTGAAAGAGAATGCGTTCAGTGTGAGGACCAATTCTGCAAGGCGTACCAGGGTGTGGGTGGGTGGATCAAGCACTGTGCGTTTGTCCAGCGTGTGCTTGAGTGCTGTAAGGCCGTCATTATGGGGAATGACGGTGTACAGAGATGTGATGTCCATGGTAAAAATGTGGCATTCGGTACCCTGAAATTGGAAATCATTGAAAAGTTGGAGCGCGTGGTTGGTGTCTTTGATGTATGAGGGAAGATCTTCAACCAGCGGTCTCATGAGGCTGTCGAGAAAGGCTGAGATGTAAGTAGTTGGACAGTTACATGCTGATACGATGGGGCGTCCAGGGGTGTCCGGTTTGTGGATTTTGGGGAGGAGGTAAAATTGAGATACCTGTGGATGTTCCATGATGAGCCGGTTCGCCTCCTGGGGGAGCTCGTTACTGCTGATAAGAAGGGAAATGGTGGATACCACTTCCTTTTGGTAGTCAGTGGTAGGGTCCTGTTGGAGAGGGAGGTAGGCAGAAGACCCTACCAAAAGGAAGTGGTATCCACCATTTCCCTTCTTATCAGCAGTAACGAGCTCCCCCAGGAGGCGAACCGGCTCATCATGGAACATCCACAGGTATCTCAATTTTACCTCCTCCCCAAAATCCACAAACCGGACACCCCTGGACGCCCCATCGTATCAGCATGTAACTGTCCAACTACTTACATCTCAGCCTTTCTCGACAGCCTCATGAGACCGCTGGTTGAAGATCTTCCCTCATACATCAAAGACACCAACCACGCGCTCCAACTTTTCAATGATTTCCAATTTCAGGGTACCGAATGCCACATTTTTACCATGGACATCACATCTCTGTACACCGTCATTCCCCATAATGACGGCCTTACAGCACTCAAGCACACGCTGGACAAACGCACAGTGCTTGATCCACCCACCCACACCCTGGTACGCCTTGCAGAATTGGTCCTCACACTGAACGCATTCTCTTTCAATAATCTTTTTTACCAACAGGTCAGTGGAGTTGCCATGGGCACCAGAATGGGACCCAGCTATGCCAACATTTTTGTCGGCTGGGTAGAAGAACGCTTCTTCGCCTCCTACACTGGCTATGTCCCTGACCTCTACAAACGATATATTGATGATTGCGTCGGTGCCGCCACATGCTCCAACGATCAGCTCGAGTTCTTCCTGCACCATTTCACCAACTTCCACCCGTCCCTCAAATATACAGTTCACATATCTTCCACCACTCTTCCGTTTCTAGACATCCACTTGTCTATCAACTACCCCCGACTTTCCACTTCAGTTTATTACAAACCCACGGATTCACACAGCTACCTCCTGTACAGCTCATTTCACCCCAACCACACTAAAAACTCTCTTCCTTTTTCACAGTTCCTTAGGTTACGAAGACTATGCAGCGACGACATCGACTTCGAGAACCAAGCCCTCGAAATGTACTCATTTTTTATCAACAGAGGATATCCCAGCAGTGTGATTGACAGGGCCCTTGCCCGAGCCAAAAACACCCCCCGGACCATCAACCCGATCAGGAACTCCCGCCGTAACAACCGCATTCCCTTGGTGCTTCCTTACCACCCTAACACACTTCCTATCCCCAGGACCATTAACCAGAATTTTTCCATCCTACAGGATGATCCCTCCATTGGGGCCCTCTTTTCTGATCGCCCTATCATCTCATATCGCCGACCACCTAATCTGCGTAACCTCCTTGTTCACAGCTCCCTTGACCGCCCTCAACAACCATCCACACCAGGCACTTTCCCTTGCAACAGAGCTCGCTGTATCACCTGCAAGTACACAGCCACCACCACACTCATTCAAGGCCCCTCAGGACAATTCCGGATCACCCAGACAGCATCTTGTACCTCCAGCAACCTTATTTACTGTATCTCTTGCAGTAAATGCCCAGCCATCTATATTGGTGAAACAGGAAGGAGACTCGGAGACCGCTTCAGAGAACACGTCAGGGCTGTGAAGATTAAAGATCTCTCCAAGCCCATTGTTTCTCATTTCACCTCTGACGGCCACGACCACACTAATCTCTCCGTCTGTGTTCTCAAAGACGGTTTTCCGAACTCATACATCAGAAAGACCACCGAAACTAAAATTATTCTGCAGTTAGGATCACACATTCTCCCTTCCCTTAACGACAGATTACTGTTCTTTTAAATTTTCTCCATTCATTGGAAGTTTCATTTCACACCTCTCTGCACCCATTCTGACTTCACACCTCTTGATTGGCCTCTCTTTCTGTCCCCTGCTCCCGCCTCTCACTCCTCCTCCCTCCCAACCTTTGTTCTCCAGCTACTTTACCTTTGCCTACTGCCCTGTCTCTCTCACACCTGAAGAAGGCTCCACGGCCGAAACGTTGTGTTCTCTTTCTTCTTTTTTTCAGCATGGAATAAACCTATTACTTTAACTATATATGTATAGTAGTCTTCTAAATTTATCCGTATAATAGAACTACAACCATTTATGAATAATAAACATATAATCAATTTCATTCTAGACCAGTTACGGAGCACAGTTACACGTCTGGTATGCGTTCAATAGTCGTATATTCTACATCTTTTGCCCACTGGGATGTGCCGATTTTAACTTGGCAAACCAAGATACACATTTTCTAATGAAACCTTAATTAAAAGACAGTTTGTTTCTCGAAAGCGTGTTATGTAAAAAAAGAGAAAAACGAAAATATATGGATGGTAATCTTTCAAAGCTGAAGATTTTACTTTTGAAAAATTGACATTTTATGTACTGTATGCAGATGCATTCGCTGGTTTTAGAACTTTGCTGTACTTCCTGAATCATTTTCAGTATTATAAAGTGGGTGTAGATTTTTCTTTCAGGTTAGGACGCGAGTGTGTACATGTGTTTGATTTTCGTTTCACTGATTCTCATTGAAGATTTGGGAATTAACGACGAAAGAATCAGTTGCCTCGGAAAGCAGAAGGTTTGGTTCTCAACGATATTGAAGACACGCCCATGTAGAGCAGCGGGTGATGATTTGTGCTATAAAAGACCAAGTGCTCAAAGTGACGTCTGCGTTTACCGTTTAGACTTTTCATCTCGGGCGCACTTTTAGAAAGCAAAGATAGAGCAGTTGTGTTGAATCACATTATAGCAGCGGAAGCGTGCTGGGCCCATAACCCAGAGGTCGATGGATCGAAACCATCCTCTGCCATGTACACTCTATGCACGATTGATAAGCATACCATCAGTTTAATGAAGTGCATTAAAACTGTTTTTTTCTCTCGTGTGTATGAAAGCTTCACACTTAAGGTACTATTTCATCTTTACCAATAGCAGATGCCCAAATGTATCTTTGGTTGTTCTGCGATCCTTCATAGTTTCCTCAATTCCTTCAAATGAACATCCATATCAAAGCAATTATGTATATATATATTACAATTAAGGTACATATTAAAAATATCAACGCACATTTGTATAATGCTCATTTAATAATGATTGTCAAGGATTGTCAAGTTCTCCAACAAATCTGTGTTCTAATTTTAAAATATTTTTGCTAAGGATACAACGGGTGTATAAATGAATTCTCCCAACAGCCAGTTAAAGAAAAATTCCACACGTGAAGATGGTTTTCTTGGACATTGACTTAGGTACTTATTTGTTTACTTGTTGTAGTTGCACACGAGTAAAACACAAAGATTTCCTGCCACATTCAAGAGGGTTTGCGAAGAAATCCCTTCAATTTTTAGCGGAGATTTTGTTTACATCATCACAATCTGAAGCACGTCCCTGAGTACGTTTGACCCACCAGCCCTTTGTTTAACAGCTGCACAGGGACACATTCCCGTTGCTTTTCACAACTCACATGTTTGTAGTTAAAGAAAATAAAATACTGTCATTTTCCTGCCAGCTGGCAGTATTTCTTCTGCACTGACTAAGAGTAACCAAGAAGTTCATTTCATCTTTCGCAGGCTGTAATCTACAGAAAAGGAAGTGAATACTTGTATTAAGCTAAATCAAGCCGACGGAGTTGCACTGCTGTTGTTTTTCTCCACTTTTCGTTAAAAGGAGAAAAAATCACTGGCATTTTTTGGAAGCATTTCTTCTGTCCTGAGAAGCAAGATTTGTATTTTATCTTTCAGAAGTTGTATGAATTTCTTGAAGTTCAGAAACAACTTGTTCCAGAAAAGAAATTAACACTTGCTTCAAAGTAAATCAAGACCTCGGTGTCTCTTGCTGTGTGTGCTCTTATCTGTCCATCTCTCTATCCTCTTCTCTCTGGCAGTCTGTGTAGAGTATCTGAAGGGGATGTAACACCACTTGGAAAAGAAAAAAATTCTCAGGAAAATTCTCAGGCAGAATAAAAAATCATTATTCTCTTCTCATTGAGATTCACAGCTCAGACTCACACTCAGACAGGATCTCAACTCCGTACTGCTCTCTATCCTCACAATCCAGAACCAGAAGATATTCAGACAATCAGTGCTGCTACATGAACAATATCAGACAGAACAGCCTGGACTCATGTCACATTTCCCCCTTTTATCTTTCCTCCCAGCCCTCTTAGAGACATAGAAGAGCTCCTGGTTCTCCTCTCTGTGAACTGGGCTCAGGGGTCACTGATCTGGCAGTTGTGGGCTCTGTTCCAGGTCGAAAGCAAGAAGGATCTATTAACGCTTTCCAGGACTTCCAAACTCTTCAGTATTACTTTCTTTACTGTATGTCAGCCTCCCAAAATGTTTATAAATGTTTTATGAGTGTGGAATTATCTTATTATTTATATACAGTATTTATGTAATAAACAACAGTAGTGACACTATGATCGGTATATTGATTATTTGTAGCCTATGGTCCGATGGTCGTGTCTACAATAGTGACCATTTGACCAGTCTGTAGCTCTGAGCAGTGGGACTCAGATCACACAGAAGACCCGCCTGTGTGTGATTCCATACCAGCCCTGGGATTCAGCTACTCTCACAAATGTCTCACAGACCGTCTTATAAATTTACAATTAGATGAAGTCATGTAACAGTTTTAGAGATAATTTAAATAATCAGACAGCAGTTTTGGCAGTGGATACATCTCCACATGGGAGAAAGGAACTGAAATATATGTGCTCACTGTAAAGTAGGAAGAGGTGGTCAGACAAGCAAAACAACTTTGCAGATAATGTGAAGTGACATTGTTTTGTGTCAATCAGCTCACAGATTTCGCTTCATGTGCCTTAAGCTGTGCAATTTGTATGGTTGTTGAATGAGATTGATTTCTTCACAAGCCCAGTCAATTGACAGTGGAGAGCTTGCCGACACACACCTTCATGAAGACTCTCTTCATTGTCAAGTCGCCTCCTTTGCATACAATAGTAGCACCGACACTAAGAGAAAGGATGAGAAATAGCGTTTATCAAGCGATTGCAGTGTTTGTTTGACTGAGGATCCTTGTGTGCTGAACTGGCCTCTGGAGAAGTGTAGTGCAGTAAAACAGAAGGTTTGTGTCACTCAAGATTGTTACAGAACAGAACAATACAATTACAATACTTTTATGAGAGTAAATATTACTGGTGCATCACAGTTCTTATAATGGTGAAAACAGGAGCACCTTCTCTACATTTTTGACTGAAGTATTTAAATGGAAAGAAATACTATCACTATGCAATTCATAAATGCAATTGACCTCCTCTAAATGTTCTAGTTTGATGAAACAATGTATGGAATTAGGTGACAATATCGGAATTCATTCAAATGCTCAGGATTAATTTTCAGCAACAAAAAAAGTGCTCGGAAATATTTTACAAGAATGAAACCTTACATTCACCTAAATAAACATTCACCATCTACATTAGCAGAGAACAGTAGGACAGAAGGTTAGTGTCACTGGACACTGCATCAGAGAGGCCGATCTCTTCTCCCTCATTATGCAGGCTTACCCACTCATGATGAACTGTCCTCCAGCGATACTCAGCTGCCATCATCGACTCAGACATGACGTTCATGTACATATTATACCTTAATATGGCACTGCGTTACAATAATTTGATCAAAACAACTGGTGAAAAAAAAGATAAAGACTTTGTCCAAAAAAGAAGCATTTATACCTTTCCTCTCCTACCAGCCATTACAAGTCACCTAGTTTTTAATTTAGAGCTAGATTAAAGCTCTAGTCTCTTTGGGGGTGTGAGTTGGAATCCCACTGCTGCCAAATAAGAAGCAAAAAACACACATTTGCTGCAGAAGTAACAGGAGAATTTGTGCCATTCAGCCTCATAGCGTGATGTCATTTTCTCAGGCTCATTTTTAGATGCTTGTGATCGAATCTATGATTCTTATGAGTGTGCCCTCCATAAAGGTAGCACAGATATAACGTGCCAAGTTTTCAGAGAATCGCATTAAATACAGGTCAGAAGAAGGCGACAAAGTGTCCGCTAGGCAGTTCAGCTATTTCAACGGTGTTCTCTGTTGTTTAGGTCCAGAATGACACCCGTTACAACCAGGAAACACACAGTGTCAGGCATCAAAAAGACTTCCCAAAACCCTGATCCTCTCCTTGATCCGGTGATGGCATCCAGACATTTCCTGCAACAAAGCCAGGATACGGTCTTCAACAACACGAGTGAAAGGCTAATTCCCAGCTTTTGCAATCCTTTGCAAAGAAGGACCGCATGTGCTCAGTGTTAAATGCGCTGTTCATTATTATTATTAATAATAATAATCTATACATTATATAGTGCCTTTAAAGGTGGCTTTTCAAAGTGCTTTACAGAATGAAACCAATAAAGTTAAAAAATACACAAGATAAGCAGGATGAGAATACACAGTTAGAGGAGACAATAGGTGGTGGTATTAAATACAGTAGGAACGGAGGGGTAAAGAATAGTTCATTAAAGGCTCTTCTAAAGAAGAGGGTTTTGAGTCTGGATTTGAAGGAGTTTAGAGAAGGTGACTCTCTGATATCCTTGGGAATAAAGATCCAGAGCTTTGGTACAAAACAGGAGAAGGCCCTGTCACCCATAGAGTGTAGATGGACTGGGGGACAGATAGGAGACCAGAATTAGAAGAGCGAAGGTTGTGAGGTGGGGAGTAGGGCGATAACCCAGACAGGTACTGTGGTGTCAAGCCATGGAGAGCCTTATAGGTGAGCATGAGGATTTTGAAGTTGACAGGAAGCCAGTGCAAGGAGTCCAGGACAGGAGTAATGTGATCACAGTCCAGTGCTAATTTCTTTCTTGTGGCTGCTGGTTCATTTTCAACTGTGGACTCTTAAGAAGTCCTTTATTTGACTTGATCAACACTGATCCCTAGAGGATTTTGAAAGGTTGAATCAAAATGATACATGACTCTGGTGGGACTCGAACCCACAACCTTTGAATGACTTCATTCTATCAAAGCCTAGAAGTCCAATGCGCTCTCCATTGCGCCACAGAGCCAACCAATGCATTGCTATATAAAACAGCTACAGAAAGCTGTAACTCATGCTTCTCCCGTTGTCTTTAAATTAAGCTCCATAAATATTGACAATGAGTGGCCTGTTGTCTACGAATAGATACCGCTGGGATTCACACCCAGGGTCTCCTGGTTTTTAGTGAGGCGTCTTAACCAGCTAAGCCATGGTGCCAAACCTGCTAAATGTTATCCACAACTTCAACCACCTGTGAGAAACGGGCAACTGCAGTGTTACGCCTGCTGGCTCAACAGATAATCCTTTTCGAAGTTTAAGGAGAGGATTTCTTTGTCAATTCAATTAAACATTTTAGAAATGCTGAACGATTGATGTGTTTCACGCGCAGAAATATTTTATCGTTACGTACTTTTTCTGTGCAGTAAGTTCTCCTTCAACTCCGCCCAACAACAGAGGTCGTTTTTAATACAGGAGTAAAGGCACACTGCACATCAGCAAAACATCCCGTACAGGTTTAGGGAGAGCGACATCAGTGATTGGAAGGTTGGAAGTTTCGGGTCACTTTTTTATTATAGATTCAAGCAGCCCTGAATACCTTTTCAAGAAACATTTCAGAATCCCAGTCACGTCCAGTATGATTGCTACACAGGTCTACAGTATACAATCAGAATACTGTTTGTGCATTATATAAAACACACCGTCCAAAGCATTTCTAAAACAGGAATTACATGTTTCTGAATGGCCCTCCTTTATAAATAAAATAAAAGGTCTGAAGCCTGCTCCAAAGAAGCACTTTATTCAGAGCTGACAAAGATGTGATAGGAAACATCTCGGAAAATGAAGATGCAGTCATTTCCACGCGTCGCACAACAAGAGCTGAACCCACCCGACGTTCTCAAGAGAGTAAGGTGTAAGGAGTGTGGCTGGGTGGTCTAAGTGCTGGGTTTGTGCTCCATTTTCTTCGCTGGGTTAGGTTTGAATCTTGCCACTGCTAAGTGTTGGTGGGTTAAGACCTTCCTTCTATTGCGACGTCAATGGGTAAAAGCTTTGCTTGGCAGTCTGTCGAGAGACTGAACTAGGTGTTTCAAGATAGTCTTTGTCAGCTTAACATCAAGGCATAAAAAAACCTCATTTTGTGTTCCCAACAGCAATGCTCTTTGGTCCCTTCAGCATTATGCAGGGAACAACATCTGCCGTGATCACTTTTGAGTCAGTGTGAATCGTAGTGTGCCGCAATTGTTTTTAAAATTGGTTCTGTAGTGTAAGAAAAACTGGCCGTTCAGGGACGCCAAATATGTAACTGTAGTGGCTCTCTGAAGGCACCAGTTCTGTAGGGTTTGGGCATTTACTGAGACAATTATTTATTGTAGCAGTAAATCACAAAGTTGATTCTTTTGATGGCTTTAGAGTCCAACCATGCGACATAACTCAAACAACGCACACACACAGGTGCTAATACACGAGGATACATTTATTAATACATAGAATATGCATGTAAACCTAACAGATCTTATCGAGAGGGTTATCAGAATACAAAAGATATATATTCAATCAGTTACAAAGTGTTACACATATCAAGAGGACATACGTTCAGTATATCATTCATTAAGACCGTTTCGTAAAGTGAACTTGGTTACAACTTCTACATTAGATACTCAAAACAAGTACATAACTCTTAGGAATTAAATTGATATCAACTGGTTTGGATAACAATGGAATTCTCGAGCTGTAATGCAGTGAAGTTGAATACTCATCCAATTTCTGGGGATTCAGATCTCCTGCGGGCACAAACAAACAGTTGCAGGCTGTTGCTGTCCAATCCGCGCTCTCTGGCTCGGTGCCAGGCTGTGCTGTGCGGCTTGTGACGGTGCACTGCTGATGCTCACTGTTGGCTTTAACTAGCAAAGTTTGTGCACAGGAGAAAAGATGACTGTGGGTCCCAGAAAGTCAGGAAGAGGACCGGTTCGTTCCTGATGAAGAGCTAGTTCTGAATAGTGATTCAGCTGTCCATGGAGTTTTTTTGCGACACTGCTTTTCCCTTTTTTCTTCTTTCTGTACTCTGATGGAAAAAAAAAGAGAAATCATGTAAGGGAAAAATGTATTTTTTTCATGGAGAAAACGTGCACCAGGAATGTTTTGTTTTGAAGAAGTGATTTAACATGATACATGACCTAATTTACTAGAGTAAATGCTCACACTGCAAGGTCTGCTTTACTACAAGAGAGAAGTAGAGTGAAAGATGTCATAATTGCACTGCGTTGTTGAAGAAAACATCTTTTTCTTTGAATTCTAAATCAATCAGAATTTCAAAGTGACACACAAACCCTTTGTCTGTATTAAAGAGATGATATTTTAAAACTGATAAAAATGTAGAAAACACGTTTCTCACTTAGAAATTTAGGATGGGATTATTACTATTACTAGTAATTACTAGTTGCAGTGCTGAACTCACCATGGTGCAATTCAGTTACATGATTGGCCAGTGGTTTCATGGATAATGCGTCTGATTTTGCATCATGAGATTGGAGGTTCGATTTCTACCGGGTTCGTGTGTTTTTAAATCAGGCTACTCAGAAATAGATGTCCATTATGTGAATGAACCGCACCTGAAAGCAAACGTTGGTCGGGTTTCCTTCTTTCCAGCATGAAATAGCAAATCGTTACAAAAAGCACCAGCTAATGTCCAATAGCATTAGTCATTTTAATTAACATGAATATACTGTAAGGTCTTGGTACATGGGATTGGATTTCATCCACAATTTAAAAAAGGGCAAATTATATTTATAGGCTTCAGACACATTTTAATACAAAAGTGACCTAAAACTCTGTAACTTTCAGGTTAGTTTGAACCTGTAATGAAAAAGGGGCCTGAAACTTCCATTCTGTGATGTAACTGTCTCTAAAGTCGGACGTGATGTTTCACGGATGTGCAGTGTGCCTTTTCTCTTGTCATGTTCAAAATGACTTGCTGTGTAATTTCCTGAATGCGTGTCCTGTACTGCTCTGTTATTTCATTTAGATTATCTATGTGGTGTACAGATAAAACCAAACTGCAAGGTCTAATTCCTGGGTTCGGCACCAGCTGAACCTGAACATACATCATCCGATCTCAACATGATTTGAACACACAACCTTTTGATGTGGTATCAGATGCACTACCATCACACCACTCCCCATAAGTGCTTTTAATTCCCCCAAGGAGAAAAATATTTTTTTTTCATTCTCTCCTGTGAGAAGCGCCGCTCTTCCAACGAGGGTCTCTTCTTCCCAGACCACAGATTATTTTTCCTGTCCGGCTCTCACACAGAGAGCAGACACACTGTCTCCACTAATGTGTTTACTACATCTATAGATCTGACCCCCTTACAGCCCTGATATTCCTGGACAGGATCCCATATTGAGCAGTATTTCTCACGTTCTGAACTTACAGTGTGTACACAATATACTTTATACACAAAGTAAGTGTTTTCGTAACTCTTGGACGTTTTGTCAAAATGTTACTGGCATGCCAAAATTGCCCCCTCAACTGAACAGTCCCACCCCCCTCAGTTTTGGATAAAAGGTTTGGATAAAAAGTTTTTGAACACTTTCACTTACTTAACTTGAGCCGTAAAAAATAGTTGTACTTTGTCAATGGTCAGATAACTACACTAACCCCGAATTCACAGTTACTACATCAGACTGTTTGATGTGCAGGAGGGCTATCTGTCCAGGAACAGCACGTTACATAGTGTCTATGTTTTGGGGTGTCAACATTATTATGACCTTATTTGCTCAGGTGGACCAATGCCTTGCAGTAGTTTATCCTTATACTTACAATCGTTATATAACTAGGACTGTAGTTATAGAAGTTTGTACTTTCTGTTGGTTTTACAATGATTTCTTAATGATTCAGAACCTCGTTACCGTTGATGTTGTTGCAAAAATGAACACATATGGTTGATGCTCCAGGCAAAAATAATCACGTGAGTTCTGATGAACGTGGAACTGTTCTTCATCACTAAATACCAGATTGCTTGTCGTTATCTTCTAACATGAAATACTAATCAGTGGCATGCTTGCGAGAATTCACTTGGATGGTTGCAATGGCTCCATTTAAACCGAAATATCACTACCCCCCTCAGGATTTCAGCACTGTTTGAGTGCACTGAGGAAAATGTGCTACTGTGCTGTGCTGCTTCAGTAGCGCAATTGGTCAGGTTGTGGTGCTTTTATAGTGGAGTTATACCGAGGTTGTGAGCTCAATCATCACGTGGAGTATGTTCTGTTTTCAGCTGCAGAAACGTGCTGTTGAATTTATGTCGGTTCTTGTGTTTCTTTTTCCTCTCGATGGAGCTGTATTAATGCAGGCACACCTGCTTCCATGTCAAGTTATTTTATCGTTGCTTACAAACCAACACACTACAGACACCTCTGATATTGTCACTGCTTGTGGGCCACGTGTTCCTGCTGTCAGCCTACCATGATCATACACCTATAGAAATATTACTGCTGTAATACAGGAGCGAAGAAACAAAACGAAAGCACACCAAGTTTAAAAAGGTCAAAATGTGTCAAAGCCCTTCCTCGAGGAGAATGGTGTTCAAACCTACTTGTGCAGAGTATCATGTATTAAGAGGAGATTGCCTTAACCACTAGGCCACCTCCATACACACTTCAGCCCCCTCCGGACATGAGTTGCCTCTTTCCCCATACTCAAGGGTAATTTTCCTCTTCCACCTACAATTTCAACATTTACCTTGTGAGATGTCAAACCACAGAGCCTGTGCTGCGCTTCAGTGTTAGCTGTAGTGGACACCCCATTGAACATAAAAAGCATATTGAACTCCTTGGACATAAGCCATTTCTCGTCACTTGCTCAGCGAGCAGGCTCAGCGCACACTGAATGCAGGTGTCTCAGAGCAATTGAGATGTGTCCAAGTGGCTGTAAAAGGGATATCTGATGCCAGTGCCATGGCTTAGTTCTCCGACGGCAGGCATAGCGGCGCGCCGGTTGGAGTATTCTCGGTCGCATTTAATGGCAACGTCATGGCAACGTCAGCTCAAACCACCAAATGGAGACAGGCGTGCTGACAAGCTGACCCTGCTGATGCAGAATTAACACTAGGATGTGAGAATGCTGTGGCTTAGTTGGTTAGAGTGCCTGCCTAGTAAACAGGAGATCCTGGGGTTGAGTCTCAGTGGTGCCTGTCTTGCCACACAGTTTATCATTATGGAAAGCAACATCCTTCTACATTAAATTTAATGGAAGTGTTCATTTAATTTTTGGAACAACTTGTTTTTAAAAAAATCCATACAAATTGCGAAAGATAAAATACTCATCTGTTTTGTCAGTGCAGAGGAATTACTGCCAGCTGGCAAGGAAACAAAAACGATTTTTTTGTCTTTAGCCAAAAACCTGTGAATGTAGAAAAAATGTGATGTGTGCGTTAGTTTTTATGGCACAGTCAGTCCGCATATCCTTCAGTTAAACATAACGTTGGTAAATCAAAAGTCCCCAGAGACGCATTTCAAATTAATCGGACCTCAACACCGTCTCCCCTAAATGTGATGGGGTTTCTTTGGATGTCCTTAAGCATCCTGATAGTTGCAGAGATTTCAAACTTTTGGCTAAAGTCAAACTACAAGAAGTTAATAGTTGAGCGCCTAAGTCAATATCACTGGGAATGTGACTATGTAAACTTAAATAGTATTCAAAATATTGCAATTTTGTTGTAGTTTAAAAAGATATTTTAGCTGGGGATCCTCAAATGATGAGGGTAGAAAAGAGAACTATTCGACACCATCAGGAGTGCTTAACGTGTGATAAAAGTGTTTTTTAATCACAAAGTGAAAATAGTGAATTTGTCTTTCACTTAGATGTTCATCAAAAGCTCATTAAACAATGAAGGAGAGGCTCGTGTTCCAAATTCACTTCGTGTCTCATTATCTTGCTTAGATTTTTAAAATGTACACTGTTGACTATACACTCTTCCTAACACGATTAAAGAGCCAAGTTTAGTTCAGAGGTAAAGCATCTCATGCATCGTATGAAGCTCTGTTTTCTATCACCAGCGTCTCCACTCTGATTTCTTTTTAAGCGCGATATCTTTTCTGTGATTTCTTTCGTTTGAATGCCCTCATGTGTGAATTTCAGCACAACACATAAACTTGTTTGTCTGTTTTAAAGAGATGCAATTTTTAAAACAGACAAAATGAAAGACTTATTTACTAAATACACATAGAAAACGTGCACCTAATTGAGAAAATTTGGACTGGGGCGATGTATTATTGTAACGGCGCAAGCTCACAGTGGTGCACTTGAGGAATGCGGTACAAGGGCCAGTGGTACATTGGATAACGCATCTGATTACGGATCAGGAGACTGTAGGATCGTAATGCTCTTAAACCCAGTACCATAACCGTAGTGTGTTCAGTCCTACACAACCTTTCTATCGACTGAATAAGCCTCCTGTTCCATCTCCATCTTCTTCCCACACATTCCGGCTATTTCAGCACCGTTATTGTTGGACCACAGTCACAGATACGTAAGGGACACTATTCTGAAGAACCGTCTTAAATAAATAACGTTGCAAAAGGTAACAATAATGTTTTCTTAACGTAACCTTACATTTGGGCGTACAATACAATTTTCTGTACCCTCAAATAAAACAAAATCTTACTGCTTTCTCCTGAGAAACACAAGTGTAGTGTTAAATCACAATAAATAATACAACAAATATACTAAACTAACACCCAGATGTGACAACACACAGCTATGACAGAACACATTGAAGACTTAAAAGCCCTTTAAATTTTTATTTCCTTAATTTCCATTCTCTTCCCTCCCCAGGATAACTGAAAACTAACTATAATGAAGACTGTATATGCCTTACTTGTAATACAGCTACTAATAAAAATATACATGGAACATATACATAATTATTAATAAATAACACTTTTATTAGTAAATACGTGTAATGATAACATTCATTGTGAATATTTGTGGTGTCTGGAAAGCAATTTTAGTTAAATATAATAATAATTTTCAAGCAAGTGGTGCATAAGCTTGTTACTTAATGAGTACATTATTTCCATTACATTCAAGACAGTTCTAATGTGATCGATTGTTCTGCTTAGTCCGCTACTGAGTTGCTCAAAACCTATGAAGAGGTGGTTTAAGCTAGACTCCTAATGCAGTAACATCTAACGGGCAGCAGCTGTTATTTTAGGTTTGTTGCAATTGAGAACAGGTTTAGTACAGAGCTGCTGACAAATTTCAGTGGAGTTTATTGTATAAGGGTTTATTGCAATTGACCCATTGTAGCTACCAATCAGCAGCAAGGAAAAACAAACTTCACTTGTGCCTTTTAAAAAAAGGGAAACAGAGTAGTAGTTTATGTGGTAATTTCAGGTACAATGTAAGAACTAAAGTTATCTACTCCCATAGTAATGCGTGGGATCCTATAAATAGAAAAAAACAATTTTAACCCGAAAACACAACAAACACAAAACAAGAAGTCTTCCAGGAACCTAGGTAAATCCCTGTAGTAGTCTAACAACTACAAAAAAAAAAAAAAACAAATGCAACAACTTCAAAAGAAAAAGAACATTAAAAACAAATCTGGGGAACAACAAAAACACAGAGTCTAATTCGAGAGCTTTTTCAAGTCTTCAGTGCTCCTCTCGTCTCAGTAGACCTCTCTCATATATTTGTGTACAGGTCAGCTGGAGGTACACAGCTGATGGTAATTTAAGTAGGGAGCTGCGTCAGAATGCATGGGCTTCAAAGGAAAAAGTCAAGGTTTATTCCATGCTGAAAAGAGAAGGAAACACAATGTTTCAGCTGTGGAGCCTTATTTGATTGTGACTCGAAGTAAACCTTTACTTCTTCGTTTGATGTTAATTTATCTCCATCAGATACCTAATAATATCTAAACTTGACAGTTGCTTTCAGTAGCTAAAGACGCTGCTCCAGGTGAGGCTCGAACTCACAACCTCGGCATAACTTCGCTGTGCACTGCTGTATAAGTACCGCGCGCTGACCGATTGCGCCACTGGAGCTGTGCAAAGTGTGCTCCTCATACAGACTGACGCTGCAGAAACACAGGGTGAAAACGGTTTCGGTTGTGGATCCATCTATACATGGGGAACACTGAAATAGCAAGGAGAATACAAGAAAAGAAACTGAAAGAATTGTGCTAACAGCAAAGGGGGACGGAGGGAGGTGGTCGGACAAGTAAATCAGCCTGGTAGATTGTTTGTAGCGACATTTTTGAGTCAATCGGCACACTGATTTCTCTTCATGTGCCTTGAACTGTGCAGTTTGTATTTTCGTTGTAGATAGGTTTCTTCAGAAGTCCAGTAAATTGACAATAATGGAGAACTAGCTGACGCACCCCGTCGTGAAGACCCTCTGTAAGGTGATTACACGTTTCATTTTCAAGTCGCCTCCTTTACACTCAATTGCTTCCTCGACACTGAGAGAACATGAGAAATGGCTTCAATTTCAATGTGAAGCGCAGTTCAGGCTCGATGGCTTCACATCTCCAATCAATCAAATAAAATTGCAGTGAAGCGATCTAAATAAGACTCTGAAGTACTGGGAAAGATGATTATTTTGAGCGTGCCTCCCAGGGTCTGCTACGAGGCTGAAGTTGGCTTCTTATTCGCCAGCTTCTTATGCGTGTTTTTCGTTCCACCTTAAATGCTGCTGCTGTGATGTTATGTCGCCTTTCGCCTGTAGATGGCTCTCTTCGATCAGTACTAATCCGGCTGGAAAACTGTAGACATCTTCACTGAAAGGGAATATCCAAATAGCGACTATCCAAACTATATTTTTGTATGGAATATATTTCAGAAAATCGCAAACCAATTTTAAAAACTCACCATAACACGGACTTACACTGGGAAAAAGTGATTGCACTTTCTGCTTATTTCTACGGCCTCCCCCCCGATTATGAAAATGTCTCACAGTTCTGACACTGATGTGTGAAAGACAATGTAACAGACTATCAAAATCCTGAAGTACAAACAATTTTAATGCACCAGTTTTTTAAATATAACCCTCTGATCTTGGCATGTCAGAATACATCGGGAAAAAGTATGGCACGAATTGCAATGTCACGCATTGTTGAGAATATCACTGACCTTGCCGATATTTGCAGGGGATACGAATGTTTTGCACATGTTGAACTACAACATGTAAAAATTGAGCTCCTTAGTCAATATCACTGGGAATGTCCAATAATGACGTACATCAGTAGCCTCAAAGAAACTTAGACTCACACATGGAGTTTTATCTTTGTATGGAGATTGGGAGAATTAATTTATACTCTCGTTGCTCATTAGCTAAATTATTTTAAAAATATGACTCAGATTTGTTTGAGAAACTTGTAATTGCCTTAAAGAGAGTCTTCTTGAAGATGTGCACCAGCTAGCTCTCCACTGTCAATTGACAGGACTTGAGAAGAAACTGTTCTCATACAACCAACATACAAATTACACATCTTAAGGAACATGATGAGAAATCCGTGTACTAAATAACATAAAACTGTCGCTGCAAATTATCACCAAGCTGTTTTATGTATCTGACCACCTCTTTCCTACTTTGCAGCGAGCACAATTCTTTCTGTTTCTTCATTGCTATTTTACTGTCTCTTTCCCCCATGCGGAGATGGATCCACAGCCGAAACTTTAGGTCGGTTCCTGTTACTCTGTCCGATTGAAAGGGCTGTATGAAAGGCACTCCCATCTCTGCAGGAAAGTTATTGCTGCTCTCAACACAATATACTGCAGCCAGATGTGATAGCGATACTGTCACTGCCTGTGGGCCACGTGTTCCTGCTGTCAGCCTATTATGTCATGTTCATCCACACCCAGAAACATTACTGCTGTAGCACAAGAGTTATAGGTGCAGTTGATAGAGCATGAATCTCTTAATCTCAGAACTGTGGGTTCAGTCCCCACATTAGGTCCCTCTGTGTCAGTTTGATCCCCCAAATCCTCCTAGCATGACCTGATGGTGTAACAGTGATACCCAGTACCCAGCGTAATTCAGCTTTCTTTCCACTTGATTCAGATTTTGATCTGAAATCATCGGCCGAACAAAAGTTTGTCTAAATCGAGGGAGATCTGCTCTCAATCAAGTATTAAACACTTCAGCATTTACTGTTTGAATACCGCACTTTGTCAAAACACTGCCGCTTCTTAAGCTAATAAGTAACGGTTTTTGAGCATGCATTGTATTGTTAATGCTTATATTAAAAAAGCATAAATTCACATAATGGAATTTTGACGGAACAAAGTAGTCCAGCCCCTTTACAACATTACACACCCACTGATTAAAGCTTAAAACTACAGTAGCAGGAGTAATAATAATGGCAAGAACATGTTTGGAGTTCGGCATTTCATTTATTCTGCGGAAACATCGTATCGGAATGAACTGCCCGAGATAAAAGAGTAATTGCAGCTTCAGATCATATTTTCCAGAGCATTGCATTGTTCTGTTCATGCTGACTACACGCTTTAAATTTGTAATTTACTGCAAGCGTTGCTTTTCCAGATTGTTCTGAAATTCCTCGCATTTGACTTGACTTGAACTTTATTGCCATATGTAACCGGTGCTGGTACAATGGAATTCTTACTTACAGAAAGTCTCTCGATTGTAAAACAAGTGTAAAAAAAACAAAACAAAGTGCAAACAGTGCATCAAGACAATGTACAAACAAACAATAGACAATGTGCAAGTAAACATGCAGACAGTTTGAATATAAACAATACAGACGTGTAAACAATGACTGGAGACGTACAATAAATAAATTAAAATGAGGTAGATGGTGATGGTGTAGGTGTGGTCCGAGGGGGATGGCTAAATGTGTTCGCCAGTCTCACTGCTTGTGGATAAAAGCTATTGAAGAATCTAGTGGTAAGTGTCCGTATGCTCTTATATCTCTTGCCTGAGGGCAGTGGGGTGAAGAGCTCATGCCCGGGGTGGTGACTGTCCTCTGTGATGGCCAGAATTCTACCATGGCAGCGGTCCTCATAGAGCTGTTTAATCTTGGTGAGACCGCAGCCGATGATCTTCCGGGCCATATTTACCATTCTCTGCAGTGCCTTTCTTTCTCGCGAAGAGGTGTTGCCATACCACACGGTGATCCCGTTGGTGAGGACGCTCTCGATAGTGCAGCGGTAGAAGTTCACCAACACATGTATTGGCATCCCCCATCGCTTGAGGCACCTCAAGAAATAAAGGAGCTGCTGAGCCTTCTTCATGATAGAGTCAGTGTTCACAGTCCAGGTTAGATCTTTAGAGATGTGAATTCCCAAAAACCTAAAGCTGGTGACTGTTTCCACTTCCGTTCCATCAATACTGAGTGGGCTGTGAGTGTGTGGCCTGTGTCTCCGAAAGTCCACTATTAGCTCTTTCGTTTTCTTTATGTTCAAGTCCAGGTTATTGCTATGACACCACCGAAGCAGCTGTACAACTTCATCCCTGTAAGTGGACTCGTCATCATCACTGATCAGTCCTATTATAGTGGTGTCATCGGCAAACTTAATGATGTGGTTGTTGCTGTGTCTTGCTGTGCAGTCGTGAGTAAATAGGGAGTACAACCTTGGACTCAGACAGCAGCCTTGTGGGGTTCCAGTGCTCAGGGTGAGTGGTGTTGATGTTTTATTGCCTATCCGCACCACCTGTGGTCTCTCGATAAGAAAGTCCAGCAGCCAGTTGCAGACAGAGATGCATAGACCTAATCCCCTGAGCTTTGTCACCAGTTGACTGGGTATGATGGAATTGAATGCTGCACTGTAGTCCAAAAACAGCATTCTCACATACGAGTTCTTAGTGTCCAGGTGTTCCAAGGCTGTATGCAGAGCCAGGGAGACAGCATCATCCACTGATCTGTTGCTCTGGTAGGCGAACTGCAGGGGGTCCAGGGACTCTGTGATGGAGGAGTTGATGTGTGACAACACCAGCTTCTCCAGGCATTTTATCACCACAGATGTTAATGCTACTGGGCGGTAATTATTCAGGCATGCCACTTTTGTCTTTTTGGGGGTTGGAACAATAGTGTTTTTTTTAAAGCAGAGCCAGCACTAAAATATTTAATTCCCGTCGCTGAATACATCGTGGAAACGGTATTTGCAACGGAATGCTGTCACACATGAAACCTTTTTGTTTTTCGGTTCTGAAGTTTGAAAATGTAAATAAAACGGGGGTCACCTCATAGGCTTGAAAGAAGTCCAAGCAGCATAAAAACCCGCAAATTCTCACAAATTGTGTTGCATTGTGCTGCACCTTTCTTCTGCTGCTTTTTTAAATCAGCCTTAAACATTTGAATGCATACCTTACTGCTGCTAATCACATTCACGTGTTTACGAAGCTTTTTTCTGTCCGTTATGTTTTTGCTAAGCAGTTTCTCCATTTTCCTCGTACTGTGATTGTGAGCGAGCACAACAACACTGAAACAGTGTAAAGACAGATAAAAAAGTCAGGGTAAAACGCCTGAATGTCGGGAGTGGGATTTGAACCCGTGCCTCTATTTGGAGAGCGAAACACAAAGCTTAAAAGACATGAAGCTGTGAATTTGCTGTTTTAAACCGCTTGGCTATCCTGAAAAATGTGTGCTGATTGTACCAGTCGCATCCGATTTTCCGTAACTTTAGAACGATTGATATGACTGGACGAACACAATTTATGGCGTTTAGCATGACATGGAAAACGGTACCGGAGCATTCGGGTCCGGACTACCAGACTCAGAAACAGTTTTTACCCCCGCACTATCAAACTATTAAACTCCCAGCCTCTCTCACTCTCTCCTCACCTCTCACCTATGATCTGAACCTCACAGTGCCTTCTTTCTTACCAAAAACCCAAACACACATTGAAAATCTACCTCTACCATACATGTCAAAAGCTCACTCCCCATCATTTCTATCCCTTTATTTCATTCTTTTGATGCATGTTTTTGCACATAACCTGTTACCTTTTTGTTGTTTTGCACACTGCCTGTTGTTGTTTTTTGCACATCGGCTGTTGTCTCTTTCTTTTGTTATACAATTGTATTGTTGTTGTGTTTTTTTCTTTGTACTACTTATGTCCGAGAGCTAGCTAAATACCATTTCGTTATTCCATATACCTGCGTATGAGTATAATGACAATAAACTTGAACTTTTAACTTGAATTTGAACTTGAACTTGACATAATCTTGCAGGCAGTATATTATTTTATCGTTTACTCGTATAAAAAAACATGGTCTTCTCGTTCCTAAGTCAGATTTTTAGTGCTTTCGAACGTTACTTCCAACCTGGACTGACAGCTCACCCGATCTGTTTGTGATCAGACCATGGAGTCTGGGGCTGTACCAAGCGCACGTTCCTTCCCAATGCTGGGGCGATCATTCAGAAGATGGGTGTGAAGAGAGATAAGCTTTGTCGACTAAAAAACAAGGCAGGATATGCACGAATACTAATCACTGGCGACAGTTATGCTCTCTTACTATTGAGATCCCTACATTGCAAGTTTTTTTAAGACTTTGAAACTAAAGGAAAGCGGTGACAAATGAAACAGGCACAGGTGGGGTTTGAACCCACGCTCTTCAGTTTACAAGGCCAACGCCTTACCACTTGGCCAACGTGCCTTTGAGTAAGCATGGGAATAAGGTTGTTCAAATTATTTTTTTCTGAATCTGGTTTACATCGCCTGGATGCAGCAACAACAATAAAAGGTATACTTGTCCTTAAACTCGGACGTGATGTTCTGCAGACATGTGCACAATGTCCTGTTTTCTTGCAGTGTAGACATTTTGCTGTTCACGCTCCGCATTCATCTGCTTTGTGCGTTGTTAGTCCGCACCTGTAACATGTAATGTCAGCCGTCCCCTGTTCTTCTATTTCTCTAGCATGACTGTGTCCTGCTGCTCGGCTTTTGTTTGTAAAGTTTGAGCGAGCGCCCCGTTCAGTGTCACTTTGTCACTGTGGTCAGAAAGCATTCTTGATTCTGCTTGAGCTGCTTCATGAATTTTAGCGACTGTAAGAGCTCTTTTTAAAGTCAGCCCTTCCTCCTGCAGCAATTTATAGTCTCTTATGTGCACATTTTTCCACAAGTTGATCTCTTAACATGTCAGTTTCCAATACTCCAAAGTCACAAGATTTAGCCAATTCTCTTAGTGCAGTCACAAAAGCATCAACAGATTCGTCCTGAGACTAAGTTCTCTGCCTAAATTTATGCCGTTCCAAAACCACATTTCTCCGCGGTGTAAAGTAAGCGTCTAAGGCAGCTACAGTCTTTTCATATGTACCTTTTTCTCCAGGGAGATTGGCGAAAATCCGCTGCACGGGAGCCCCGATACAGTGCAGTAATGTAGCACGTCTCACGGCATCCTGAGCTTCTGTAGATCCACCGGCTATTTAAAAAAAATCTGTACGACTCCATCCATATCTTGTATTCCGTATACAAATCCGGAGCTACGAGGTTCAGTAGAAGCGGTGAAAAAAGCCGGGCATAAGCAAAGCTTCTCGGCGCGGCTGCCATATCTTCCAATGGGCAAGCTAAACGAACAGTCAGAAAATTCAAATGTTCGTTTCTACCAGCAAGAGAACTAAAATCTGCAGTGTTCTGCTCGCTCAAGCACTCGTCTCTCGTCGCCATAAATGTTGTGTATCTTAATAAAGAGACGTTTTAATATTATTTTAACTATTTTGTTAACTACACAGATCATGCCCTTACACCTTATATTCCTGCTTTCTACTCTCGTTCTGTTGTCTCGCGATGTCCACTCACTAAACTACATTTAGCATGACTTCTTGTTGCAGTTGAGCTCAAAGCTGGAGATGATCTCCATATTCTACCGCACTAACTAGTCCGAAACGTAGTACACAGTACACACTTTTTAAGTGAAGTCAGATTGTTAAAAAATTAAACCAGCGCCCTGTCACAGAAACGTACCCCAGTCTCCCGCGCAACACCCTGTACTAACGAGGAGCGCTTGTCTGCAGCTGAGCGTCAGCTCTGTTTACTGTCGGCAGTCATTTCCTCATTTCCAAAGACTTTTTCACCTGCTCTCAACTTTTAAAGACGGTCATAAACGCTCAAGAAGTAATTAATGTCAGTTGGAAGTCTGTTTCTGTTGTCTCAGCTCTTGATAAAGACAAGCCGTGCGTGGGAGACTCCCTCCCCGAAGACGTTTGCCGTCACCCTGCGAGGGAGAAGAGCCATCAATCACCAAAGCAACCACTGAGACAGTTAACATTAAACACGTGAAATGCGAGATGTTGTGATTTTTTCCCCCGCTTAAGGCTTCTATCGTTTCTACTCTAACGAGAAAGACCTCTTTATTAGAAGTGAGATTTTAACAAACGTCTCCAGGGGTAACTGCGACCTGAACGCAACGGCATCTTGCCTGTGGTACTTATAATGAAGTATATATTTTATTTCTTTCTACTCGTTGATAAGAAAAAAAGTGAAATCATGTAATTAGGGATATGTCTTTTTTTCATGGGGAAAACTAGCCCGAGCAAATGTAAAGTTTAGAGCAGCGCTCAATAAAAATGATCAGAACCCGAAAGCGCTTCTTATGCGGATCAGTATATTCCGATACCACTGGTTCTGCAGAAGAAATAAGAAAAGCCGAACTCAAAGCAGAAACGTGTTGCCATTACGGGTACTCTGTCTGCAGCTGCTTTAAGATCTACTCACACCGCGATGCCATTAAGGCTACCTAGTTAAAAAAAAAACATCGTCACCTTTTTGAACGTGATTATTAGACACCCGTAAAATCTCAACCGAGGTTTCTTGAGAGATCGTTCAGCGAGCGAGTAATAAAAAACTACTTCGCTTCCAACCTCTGCTGTCACTGTAAACTCGGACGTGATGTTCTGCAGATGTGCAGTGTGCCTTTCCTCTTGTCGTATTCAAGAGTACTCACTGTGTGAGCCTCTCACTGCGTGTCCTGTACTCTACTGTGATTTAATTTAGATAATGACGTGGAGTAGAGTGACAAGATCTACTTGAACATTTTCGGTTTGTGAAATGAAACACTAAATACACTACTGTAAATACAAGTAATGGACATTTAAAATAACCACAGTACAGCTAGAAGAGTGAAAGATAAAAGACTATTTAGAATGACATTCACAATAGACTTAAGAATAGCACATCCACCGAACAGGGACTTGAACCCTGGGCCCTCAGATTGAAAGTCTGATGCTCTACCGACTGAGCTATCCGGGCTCTGAAAGAAAATCGACACTGTCGGGATCCTCGCAAGTCACGTGTACCATTCCCAGTAGAATGAGTGAGAAATACAGCATGACATGGGTAGTTAAGGGGCTCCCACAGTCCATCTTTCCTCACATTATTGATTTTTTTCAATAGCATTTTGACCTTTTTTCACATTCAGATTTTTTTCACATTTAATAAAATCTTTTAATCAACAACATTAAAAAGAAAACAAATGGAACATTTTTTGGAACAATAATTAAAAAAAAACTTTCAATGCCTTGGTTGTATACTTGTGCACACCCTTTATAAAGGGAGTTGCAACAGTGCTGAAATTTAAAGAGCATTTCTGTAGAGAAAACAGCCTTGATGTTAAGCTTAGGGAGCCTGTCTTTTAGAAATTCTATTTCTTAACACCTTGCACAGCCTCCCGCCAGACTAACAAATATTTTTTTGGAGAAATTGACTCACACACCGGAAGACACTAACGTTTATTTACGTTAGAGCATGTGAATAACAGTTTAACCGAAAAAGGTTGTAATTGTGATTTTGTTAAAATTCAATAAATCGTCTATCAACAGTTAGAATTCATTTAGAAATTGTTTTATTTCATAAACTATAAGACAATTAAGAGAGTTTATAGGTCATATCCGTCGCTTATGTTCTTTTAACTCTAGCGTTCAGGATCCAAACCCAGGTGCGGACGATTGTGTTTCTTGAATCTCTTGTAATCATCAAAAGTCGATGTGTAGTCCTTCAGTACTTTCTCGAGTTGTGCCATGGATATTTTATACGATCAATACTTGTCATGCTCTTTTGCATTTTCCTTAACAAACGGAAAAAGTTCAAGGTGTGTTTACGGCTGTGCTTCACATCTACACGAGAGCAGTACAGGACACGGAGTGAGGAGTTCGTGAAGCTTTCAGTTTAGTACTGAGTTCAGAAGGAGGATTCGCTCGCTGAATGATCAATCAAGAAATCCCGGGTGAGATTCAACAGGTGTTTTCTGCAACAGCCACGACAAGTGTGAAGCAATCTCTGGATTTCCTGACTTTGAACTAAATTATTAGTTCAAATAATTTAGGATTTAACAGAACTAAAAGAGGTATATTTAAAATAGCAGCGCAACCCTGCAGCACGTCGAGTTTAATTGTGTAAACTGCATTTAATTGTGTAAACCTGTCTCTCTCTGAACACGAGCAAAGAGTTCTCACTCAACAGAAGATTGCGATGCGAGTACTCTAATATAAAAGCACCTGGAGATACCAGGGATTGAACTCGAGACCTCATACATGCAAAGCATGCGCTCTACCACTGAGCTACATCCCCGATGATAAAGTTTATGGAACAGACTTAGAGATGTGCAAATGCTCACTGATCACACCACTCACGAAGAATGCCTGCAGTTTCCCACTTTCGCGTTTCTTCTACTACAGAGTAAATTCATAGGAATGAAGAAATAAGGAAGGAAAAATAATCGCATCGAAGCTTCAAGAGACTGGGCACAAATTAATCTGTTATTTTTGTATCCAGTTACATGGGCGATGGTGGTTGATTCCCAGACGGGGGAGTGCTTTTTTTCTACCTCCTTACTCGACTGTCTTTCAATTCTATTTTATTTGAAAGCTTTTTGCATCTTTTAAGTGCTCTTGATTAAACTATCCATAGAAAAACAGCAGTACTGATGATTTAACGCAAAAGGGTGAAACAACGCCCCAACCACAGGAATGGTAACAGGAAGGATCGTGTTCTTATTTAATATGTCCTTTTGAGATGTCTTGTCAATGCTCACAGGCGGTGGAGCTGAATAATTTACTTTTAGTGGTGTTTTTAAACAAAGATGGAACACGTTCTTTCTATCCCAGGAGAAAAAGAGCAGACTTTACCTTTAAGTGGCAAAAATGACACCTTATCAAAGCTAATATTAATTAAAATGATATCACAACAAAGGATTTGAGCCTTGAGCTTTCATTGGACGTCTGTGTCTCCATAACTTTGTAGGTGAGAGAGAGGATTGTGATAATTTGTAGGTGCTTCTCGGAAGTGCGTTGGTGGTACAGGCGCCTTCCAAATAATTGAGTCAGGTTTGAATCCCAGCCAGTGCAAACCCAAATCTTTTCAAGATAATCTGTGGTCCGCTAACACATCTTTTGAAATACTACAACAGGTAACACCCCGTGTGAAACATCGTGAGCATCTGTTAAACCTCTCTACCTACCCGTTCCTCACAGAGACATGACGAGGGTCTAAAGGGACATTTTGAGCCGTAGAAACATTTTATCATTCTGTACTTTCCTGTGCGGTCAGGCCAGTTCCACTTTAACTGCGCCCGACAACGGAGGTCGTTTTGAAAACAACGAGAGTAAAGGGACACAGCACGTCTGCAGAACATCACGTCCGAGTTTTACGGACAGCAAGAGATTGGAAGCTAGGGAGATTCGGGTCTGTGTTTTTATTATAGGTTCAAGAAAATCTGAATACCTTTTCAAGAAGTATTTCAGAATCCCAGTCAAATCCAGTACAAATGCCGCATAGATCTGCATTGTACAATTAGTATACTGTTTGTCCATTGAATCAAACATGCCTTATGAAGCATTTCTAAAACAGGAGAGATCGTTAGGGAATGCGTCTTCCTGTAAAAATAAAATGACTTCAAGGGCACTATAAGCAGAGGTGCTCTACAGGAAAAACTATAGCCAGAGATGCCAAAGAGGTCGAGATTTCACCACATAAGAGAAAGCATCTCAGAAAATGAAGTTGCGGTCGTTTCCACGCGTTATAAAACCACTAGGTCAAACAACAAGAGCTGAAGAGCCGCTGTTGAGAGTAACACGGCCGAGCGCTCTAAGGAGCTGGCTTAAACCTCCAGTCTCTTCAGGAGCATCTGTTGGAGTCGCACTGCTACAGCGCATCTCCTTGTTAAGTATCCCTTTTATTGTTGTTGCTGCCTCCAGGCGATGTAAACCAGGTTCAGAAAAAAATAATTTGAACAACATTATTCTCCTGTTTATTTGAAGGCGCGGTGGCCAAGTGGTAAGGCGTCGTTCTCGTAAACCGAAGATCGTGGGTTCAATCCCCACCCGTACCTGTTTCGTTTGTCTCCGCTTACCTTTAGTTTCAAAGTCTTCAAAAAAAATGTAGGAGTCTCAATAGTAAGAGAGCACAACTGTCGCCAGTGATTAGTATTCATGCTTATCCTGCCTTGTTTTTTAGTCGACAAAGCTTGTCTCTCTTCACACCCATCTTCCAAATGATCGCCTCAGCATTGGGAAGGAACCTACGCTTGGTACAGTCCCCGACTCCATGGTCTGATCACAAACAGATCGGGTGAGCTGTCAGTCCAGGTTGGAAGTAACGTTCGAAAGCACTAAAAATCTGACTTAGGAACGAGAAGACCATGTTTTTTTATACGAGTAAACGATAAAATAATATACTGCCTGCAAGACTATGTCAAGTTCAAGTTCAAATTCAAGTTAAAAGTTCAAGTTCAAGTTTATAGTCATTATTCATACGCAGGTATATGGAATAACGAAATGGTATTTAGCTAGCTCTCGGACATAAGTAGTACAAAGAAAAAAACACAACAACAATACAATTGTATAACAAAAGAAAGAGACAACAGCCGATGTGAATAAAACAACAACAGGCAGTTTGCAAAACAATAAAAAGGTAACAGGTTATGTGCAAAAATATACATCAAAAGAATGAAATAAAGGGATAGAAATGATGGGGAGTGAGCTTTTGACATGTATGGTAGAGGTAGATTTTCAATGTGTGTTTGGGTTTTTGGTAAGAAAGAAGGCACTGTGAGTTTCAGATCCTAGGTGAGAGGTTAGGTGAGAGTAAGAGAGGCTGGGAGTTTAATAGTTTGATAGTGCGGGGGTAAAAACTGTTTCTGAGTCTGGTAGTCCGGACCCGAATGCTCCGGTACCGTTTTCCATGTCATGCTAAACGCCACAAATTGTGTTCGTCCATTCGTATCAATTGTCCTAAAGTTACGGAAAATCGCATACGACTGGTGCAATCAGCACACATTTTTTCAGGATAGTCAAGCAGTTTAAAACAGCAAATTCCCAGTTTCGTGTCTTTTAAGCTTTGTGTTTCGCTCTCCAAATAGAGGCAGGGGTTCAAATCCCACTCCCGACAATTAGGCGTTTTACCCTGTCTTTTTTACCTGCCTTTACACTGTTTCAGTCTTCTTGTGTTCGCTTGACAATCACAGTACGAGGAAAACGGAGAAACTGCTTCGCAAGAACATAACGGACAGAAAAAAGCTTTGTAAACACGTGAATGTGATTAGTAGCAGTAAGGTATGCATTCAAATGTTTAAGGCTGATTTAAAAAAGCAGCAGAAGAAAGGTGCAGCACAATGCAACACAATTTGTGAGAATTTGCGGGTTTTTATGCTGCTTGGACTTCTTTCAAGCCTATGAAGTGACCCCCGTTTTATTTTCATTTTCAAACTTCAGAACCGAATAACAAAGAGGTTTCATGTGTGACAGCATTCCGTTGCAAATACCGTTTCCACGATGTATTCAGCGACGGGAATGAAATATTTTAGTGCTGGCTCAAATGCGAAGAATTTCAGAAAAACCTGGAAAAGCAACGCTTGCAGTAAATGACAAATTTAAAGCGTGTAGTCAGCATGAACAGAACAACGCAATGCTCTGTAAAAACGATCTGAAGCCGCAATTACTCTTTTATCTCTTTTATCTTAAGTTCATTCCGATATGATGTTTCCGCAGAATAAATGAAATGCCGATCTCCAAACATGTTGCCACTATTGTTACTCCTGCTGCTGTAGTTTTAAGCTTTAATCAGTGGGTATGTAATGTTGTAAAGGGGCTGGAATACTTTGTTCAGTCCAAATTCCGTTATGTGAATTTATGCTTTTTTTAATATAAGCATTAACAATACAATGCGTGCTCAAAAACCGTTACTCTTAAGAAGCGGCAGTGTTTTGACAAAGTGTGGTATTCGAACAGTAAATGCTGAAGTGTTTAATACTTGCTTGTGAGCAGATCTCCCTCGATTTAGACAAACTCTTGTTCGGCCGATGTGGAAAGAAAGCTGAATTACGCTGGGTACTGGGTATCACTGTTACGCCATCAGGTCATGCTAGAAGGATTGGGGGATCAAATTGACACAGAGGGACCCAATGTGGGGGCTGAACCCACAGTTCTGAGATTAAGAGATTCATGCTCTATGGACTGCACCTACAGTGCCTTGCGAAAGTATTCGGCCCCCTTGAACTTTTCAACCTTTTGCCACATTTCAGGCTTCAAACATAAAGATATAAATTTTTTATTTTATGTGAAGAATCACCAACAAGTGGGACACAATTGTGAAGTGGAACGAAATCTATTGGATTTTTGAAACTTTTTTAACTAATAAAAAAATGAAAAGTGGGGCGTGCAAAATTATTCGGCCCCCTTGCGTTAATACTTTGTAGAGCCACCTTTTGCTGCGATTACAGCTGCAAGTCGCTTGGGGTATGTCTCTATCAGTTTTGCACATCGAGAGACTGAAATTCTTGCCCATTCTTCCTTGCAAAACAGCTCGAGCTCAGTGAGGTTGGATGGAGAGCGTTTGTGAACAGCAGTTTTCAGCTCTTTCCACAGATTCTCGATTGGATTCAGGTCTGGACTTTGACTTGGCCATTCAAACACCTGGATACGTTTATTTGTGAACCATTCCTTTGTAGATTTTGCTGTATGTTTGGGATCATTGTCTTGTTGGAAGATAAATCTCCGTCCCAGTTTCAGGTCTTTTGCAGACTCCAACAGGTTTTCATCCAGAATGGTCCTGTATTTGGCTGCATCCATCTTCCCCTCAATTTTAACCATCTTCCCTGTCCCTGCTGAAGAAAAGCAGGCCCAAACCATGATGCTGCCACCACCATGTTTGACAGTGGGGATGGTGTGTTGAGGGTGATGAGCTGTGTTGCTTTTACGCCAAACATATCGTTTTGCATTGTGGCCAAAAAGTTCGATTTTGGTTTCATCTGACCAGAGCACCTTCTTCCACATGTTTGGGGTGTCTCCCAGGTGGCTTGTGGCAAACTTTAGACGAGACTTTTTATGGATATCTTTGAGAAATGGCTTTCTTCTTGCCACTCTTCCATAAAGGCCAGATTTGTGCAGTGTAAGACTGATTGTTGTCCTATGGACAGACTCTCCCACCTCAGCTGTATTTCTCTGCAGTTCATCCAGAGTGATCATGGGCCTCTTGGCTGCATCTCTGATCAGTCTTCTCCTTGTCTGAGCTGAAAGTTTAGAGGGACGGCCAGATCTTGGTAGATTTGCAGTGGTCTGATACTCCTTCCATTTCAAGATGGTCGCTTGCACAGTGCTCCTTGGGATGTTTGAAGCTTGGGAAATCTTTTTGTATCCAAATCCGGCTTTAAACTTCTCCACAACAGTATTACGGACCTGCCTGGTGTGTTCCTTGGTCTTCATGATGCTCTCTGCGCTTTCAACAGAACCTTGAGACTATCACAGAGCAGGTGCATTTATACAGAGACTTGATTACACACAGGTGGATTCTATTTATCACCATCAGTCATTTAGGACAACATTGGATCATTCAGAGATCCTCGCTGAACTTCTGGAGTGAGTTTGCTGCACTGAAAGTAAAGGGGCCGAATAATTTTGCACGTCCCACTTTTCATTTTTTTATTAGTTAAAAAAGTTTCAAAAATCCAATAGATTTCGTTCCACTTCACAATTGTGTCCCACTTGTTGGTGATTCTTCACATAAAATAAAAAATTTATATCTTTATGTTTGAAGCCTGAAATGTGGCAAAAGGTTGAAAAGTTCAAGGGGGCCGAATACTTTCGCAAGGCACTGTATATAACTCTTGTGCTCCAGCAGTAATGTTTCTGGGTGTGGATGAACATGACATAATAGACTGACAGTAGGAACACGTGGCCCACAGGCAGTGCCAGTATCGCTATATTTGGCTGCAGTATATTGTGTTGAGAGCAGCAATAACTTTCCTGCAGAGATGGGAGTGCCTTTAATACAGCTCTTTCAATACAGCTCTTTCAATCAGACAGAGTAACAGGAACTGACCTAAAGTTTCGTCTGTGGATCCATCTCCACATGGGGGAAAGAGACAGTAAAATAGCGATGAAGAAACAGAAAGAATTGTGCTCGCTGCAAAGTAGGAAAGAGGTGGTCAGACACATAAAACAGTTTGGTGATAATTTGCAGCGACAGTTTTATGTTATTTAGTACACGGATTTGTTCCTTAAGATGTGTAATTTTTATGTTGGTTGTATGAGAACAGTTTCTTCTAAAGTCCTGTCAATTGACAGTGGAGAGCTAGCTGGTGCACATCTTCAAGAAGACTCTCTTTAAGGCGATTACAAGTTTCTCGAACAAATCTGTGTCATATTTTTAAAATAGTTTAGCTAATGAGCAACGAGAGTACAAATGAATTCTCCCACCCTCCATTCGAAGATAAAACTCCATGTGCGAGTCTAAGTTTCCTTGAAGCTACTGATGTTCGTCATTATTGGACATTCCCGGTGATATTGACTAAGAAGCTCAATTTTTACTTGTTGTAGTTCAACATGTGCAAAACATTCGTATCCCCTGCAAATATCGGCAAGGTCAGTGATATTCTCAACAATTTGTGCCATTCAATTAGTGCAATTCATGCCATACTTTTTCGAAATGTATTCTGACATGCCAGGATCAGAGGGTCATATTTAAAAAACTGGTGCATTAAAATTTCTTGTACTTCAGGATTTTGATCCTCTGTAACATTGTCTTTCACATGTCGGTGTCAGAACTGTGAGACATTTTCATAATCGGGGGGAAGGCTGTAGCAATAAGCAGAAAGTGCAATCACCTTTTCCCAGTGTAAGTCCGTGTTGTGGTGAGTTTTTAAAATTGGTTTGCGATTTTCTGAAATATATTCCATACAAAAATATAATTTGGACAGTCGCTATTTATTTGGATATTCACTTTCAGTGAAGATGTCTACAGTATTCCAGCCGGATTAGTACTGATCGAAGAGAGCCATCTACAGGCGAAAGGCGACATAACATCACAGCAGCACCATTTAAGGTGGAACGAAAAACACGCATAAGAAGCTGGCGAATAAGTAGCTACTGTAACTTCAGCCTCGTAGCAGTCCCTGGGAGGCACACTCAAAATAATCATCTTTCCCAGTACTTCAGAGTCATATTTAGATCGCTTTACTGCAATTTTATTTAATTGATGGGAGATGTGAAGCCATCGAGCCTGTACTGCGCTTTCACATTGAAATTGAAGCCATTTCTCATGCTTTCTCTCAGTGTCCGGGCTGCAATTGCGTGTAAAGGAGGCGACTTGAACATGAAACGTGTAATCACCTTACAGAGGGTCTTCACGACGGGGTGCGTCAGCTAGTTCTCCATTATTGTCAGTTTACTGGAATTCTGAAGAAACCTATCTACAACGAAGATACAGACTGCACAGTTTAAGGCACATGAAGAAAAATCTGTTTGCTGATTGACTCAACAAATGTCGATACAAATAATCTGCCAGGCTGATTTACTTGTCCGACCACCTCCCTCCGTCCCCCTTTGCTGTTAGCACAATTCTTTCAGTTTCTTTTCTTGTATTTTCCTTGCTATTTTAGTGTTCCCCATGTATAGATGGATCCACAACCGAAACCGTTTTCACCCTGTGTTTCTGCACACCTTGCACAGTTCCAGTGGCGCAATCGGTCAGTGTGCGGTACTTACACAGTAGTGCACAGCGGAGTCATGCCGAGGTTGTGAGTTCAAGCCTCACCTAGTGTCTTTAGCTACTGAAAGCAACTGTTAAGTTTAGATACTATCAGGTATCTGATGAAGATAAATTAACATCAAACGAAGAAGTAAAGGTTTACTTCGAGTCACAATCAAATAAGGCTCCGCAGCTGAAACATTGTGTTTCCTTCTCTTTTCAGCATGGAATAAACCTTGACTTTTTCCTTTGAAGCTCATGCAAGCTGACGCAGCTCCCTACTTAAATTACCATCAGCTGTGTACCTCCAGCTGACCTGTACACAAATATATGAGAGAGGTCTACTGAGACGAGAGGAGCACTGACGACTTGAAAAAGCTCTCGCATTAAACTCTGTGTTTTTGTTGTTCCCCAGATTTGTTTTTAATGTTCTTTTTCTTTTGAAGTTGTTGCGTTTGGTTTTTTTTTCGTAGTTGTTAGACTACTACAGGGATTTACCTAGGTTCCTGGAAGACTTCTTGTTTTGTGTTTGTTGTGTTTTCGGGTTACAACAATTTTTTTTCTATTGATAGGACCCAACGCATTACTATGGGAGTAGTTAACATTAGTTCTTACATTGTACAGTACCTGAAATTACCACATAAACTACTACTCTGTTTCCCTTTTTTTAAAAGGCACAAGTGAAGTTTGTTTTTCCTTGCTGCTGATTGGTAGCTACAATGGGTCAATTGCAATAAACTTATATTCACAATGAATGTTATCATTACACGTATTTATTAATAAAAGTGTTATTTATTAATAATTAAGTTCCATGTATATCTTTATTAGTAGCTGTATTACAAGTAATGCATATACAGTCTTTATTATAGTTAGTTTTCAGTTATCCTGGGGAGGGAAGAGAATGGAAATTAAGGAAATAAAAATTTAAAGGGCTTTTAAGTCTTCAATGTGTTCTGTCATAGCTGTGTGTTGTCATATCTGGGTGTTAATTTAGTATATTTGTTGTATTATTTATTGTGATTTGACACTACACTTGTGTTTCTCAGGAGAAAGCAGTAATATTTTTTTTTAGTTTTTTGAGGGTACAGAAAATTGTATTGTACGGCCAAATGTAAGGTTACGTTAAGAAAGCATTATTGTTACCTTTTGCAACGTTATTTATTTAAGACAGTTCTTCGGAATAGTGTCCCTTACGTATCTGTGACTGTGGTCCAACAATAACGGTGCTGAAATAGCCGGAATGTGTGGGAAGAAGATGGAGATGGAACAGGAGGCTTATTCAGTCGATAGAAAGGTTGTGTAGGACTGAACACACTACGCTTATGGTACTGGGTTTAAGAGCATTACGATCCTACAGTCTCCTGATCCGTAATCAGATGCGTTATCCAATACGCCACTGGCCCTTGTACCGCATTCCTCAAGTGCACCACTGTGAGCTTGCGCCGCTACAATAATACATCGCCCCAGTCCAAATTTTCTCAATTAGGTGCACGTTTTCTATGTGTATTTAGTTAATAAGTCTTTCATTTTGTCTGTTTTAAAAATTGCATCTCTTTAAAACAAACGAGTTTATGTGTCGCGCTGAAATTCACACGAGGGAATTCAAACGAAAGAAATCACAGAAAAGATATTGCGCTTAAAAAGAAATCCAGAGTGGAGACGCTGGTGATAGAAAACAGAGCTTCATACGATGCATGAGATGCATTACCTCTGAACTAAACTCGGCTCTTTAATCGTGTTAGGAAGAGTGTATAGTCAACAGTGTACATTTTAAAAATCAAAGCAAGACAATGAGACACGAAGTGAATTCGGAACACGAGCCTCTCCTTCATTGTTTAATGAGCTTTTGATGAACATCTAAGTGAAAGACAAATTCACTATTTTCACTTTGTGATTAAAAAACACTTTTATCACATGTTAAGCACTCCTGATGGTGTCGAATAGTTCTCTTTTCTACCCTCATCATTTGAGGATCCCCAGCTAAAATATCTTTTTAAACGACAACAAAATTGCAATATTTTGAATACTATTTAAGTTTACATAGTCACATTCCCGGTGATATTGACTTAGGCGCTCAACTATTAACTTCTTGTAGTTTGACTTTAGCCAAAAGTTTGAAATCTCTGCAACTATCAGGATGCTTGAGGACATGAAACCCCATCTTATTTAGGGGAGACGGTGTTGAGGTCGGATTAATTTGAAATGCGTCTCTGGGGACTTTTGATTTACCAACGTTATGTTTAACTGAAGGATACGCTGACTGACTGTGCCATTGAAACTAACGCACATCACCTTTCTTCTACATTCACAGGTTTTTGGCTAAAGACAAAAAAATCGTTTTTGTTTCCTTGCCAGCTGGCAGTAATTCCTCTGCACTGACAAAACAGATGAGTATTTTATCTTTCGCAATTTGTATGGATTTTTTAAAAAACAAGTTGTTCCAAAAATGAATGAACACTTCCATTAAATTTAATGTAGAAGCATGTTGCTGTCCATAATGATAAACTGTGTGGCAACCCCAGGATCTCCTGTTTACTAAACAGGCACTTTAACCAACTAAGCCACAGCATTCTCTTAGCCTAGTGTTAATCCCGCATCAGCAGGGTCAGCTTGTCGGCACGCCCGTCTCCATTTGGTGGTTTGAGCTGACGTTGCCATGACGTTGCCATTAAATGCGACCGAGAATACTCCAACCGGCGCGCCGCTACGCCTGCCGTCGGAGAAATAAGCCATGGCACTGGCATCAGATATCCCTTTTACAGCCACTTGGACACATCTCAATTGCTCTGAGACACCTGCATTCAGTGTGTGCTGAGCCTGCTCGCTGAGCAAGTGACGAGAAATGGCTTGTGTCCAAGGAGTTCAATATGCTTTTTATGTTCAATGGGGTGTCCACTACAGCTAACACTGAAGCGCAGCACAGGCTCTGTGGTTTGACATCTCACAAGGTAAATGTTGAAATTGTAGGTGGAAGAGGAAAATTACCCTTGAGTATGGGGAAAGAGGCAACTCATGTCCGGAGGGGGCTGAAGTGTGTATGGAGGTGGCCTAGTGGTTAAGGCAATCTCCTCTTAATACATGATACTCTGCACAAGTAGGTTTGAACCCCATTCTCCTTGAGGAAGGGCTTTGACACATTTTGACCTTTTTAAACTTGGTGTGGTTTCGTTTTGTTTCTTCGCTCCTGTACTACAGCAGTAATATTTCTATAGGTGTATGATCATGGTAGGCTGACAGCAGGAACACGTGGCCCACAAGCAGTGACAATATCAGAGGTGTCTGCAGTGTGTTGGTTTGTAAGCAACGATAAAATAACTTGACATGGAAGCAGGTGTGCCTGCATTAATACAGCTCCATCGAGAGGAAAAAGTAACACAAGAACCGACATAAATTCAACAGCACGTTTCTGCAGCTGAAAACGGAACATACTCCACGTGATGATTGAGCTCACAACCTCGGTATAACTCCACTATAAAAGCACCACAACCTGACCAATTGCGCTACTGGAGCAGCACAGCACAGTAGCACATTTTCCTCAGTGCACTCAAACAGTGCTTCTTCCCTAGCCTACCAGCTTCAAGACTTTTTTAAATTGATCAAAGATTCATTGGAAAAGGTTTGTCGATGGGTCAGGTGGGAATCACACCCAGATTCACTGCTTGCAAGGCAGCTATGTTCATCATTATACCCAGGACTGGCGCCAGGGGAATGATCTGTAGGGGGGGGGGGAGGTCTGAAATCCTGAGGGGGTAGTGATGTTTCGGTTTAAACGGAGCGATTGCAACCATCCAAGTGAATTCTCGCAAGCATGCCACTGATTAGTATTTCATGTTAGAAGATAACGACAAGCAATCTGGTATTTAGTGATGAAGAACAGTTCCACGTTCATCAGAACTCACGTGATTATTTTTGCCTGGAGCATCAACCATATGTGTTCATTTTTGCAACAACATCAACGGTAACGAGGTTCTGAATCATTAAGAAATCATTGTAAAACCAACAGAAAGTACAAACTTCTATAACTACAGTCCTAGTTATATAACGATTGTAAGTATAAGGATAAACTACTGCAAGGCATTGGTCCACCTGAGCAAATAAGGTCGTAATAATGTTGACACCCCAAAACATAGACACTATGTAACGTGCTGTTCCTGGACAGACAGCCCTCCTGCACATCAAACAGTCTGATGTAGTAACTGTGAATTCAGGGTTAGTGTAGTTATCTGACCATTGACAAAGTACAACTATTTTTTACGGCTCAAGTTAAGTAAGTGAAAGTGTTCAAAAACTTTTTATCCAAAACTGAGGGGGGTGGGACTGTTCATTTGAGGGGGCGATTTTGGCATGCCAGTAACATTTTGACAAAACGTCCAAGAGTTACGAAAACACTTACTTTGTGTATAAAGTACATTGTGTACACACTGTAAGTTCAGAACGCGAGAAATACTGCTCAATATGGGATCCTGTCCAGGAATATCAGGGCTGTAAGGGGGTCAGATCTATTGATGTAGTAAACACATTAGTGGAGACAGTGTGTCTGCTCTCTGTGTGAGAGCCGGACAGGAAAAATAATCTGTGGTCTGGGAAGAAGAGACCCTCGTTGGAAGAGCGGCTCTTCTCACAGGAGAGAATGAAAAAAAAATATTTTTCTCCTTGGGGGAATTAAAAGCATTTATGGGGAGTGGTGTGATGGTAGTGCATCTGATACCACATCAAAAGGTTGTGTGTTCAAATCATGTTGAGATCGGATGATGTATGTTCAGGTTCAGCTGGTGCCGAACCCAGGAATTAGACCATGCAGTTTGGTTTTATCTGTACACCACATAGATAATCTAAATGAAATAACAGAGCAGTACAGGACACGCATTCAGGAAATTACACAGCAAGTCATTTTGAACATGACAAGAGAAAAGGCACACCGCACATCCGTGAAACGTCACGTCCGACTTTAGAGACAGTTACATCACAGAATGTAAGTTTCAGGCCCCTTTTTCATTACAGGTTCAAACTAACCTGAAAGTTACAGAGTTTTAGGTCACTTTTGTATTAAAATGTGTCTGAAGCCTATAAATATAATTTGCCCTTTTTTAAATTGTGGATGAAATCCAATCCCATGTACCAAGACCTTACAGTATATTCATGTTAATTAAAATGACTAATGCTAATTGGACATTAGCTGGTGCTTTTGTAACGATTTGCTATTTCATGCTGGAAAGAAGGAAACCCGACCAACGTTTGCTTTCAGGTGCGGTTCATTCACATAATGGACATCTATTTCTGAGGAGCCTGATTTAAAAACACACGAACCCGGTAGAAGTAGAAGTCGAACCTCCAATCTCATGATGCAAAATCAGACGCGTTATCCATGAAACCACTGGCCAATCATGTAACTGAATTGCACCATGGTGAGTTCAGCACTGCAACTAGTAATTACTAGTAATACTAATAATCCCATCCTAAATTTCTAAGTGAGAAACGTGTTTTCTACATTTTTATCAGTTTTAAAATATCATCTCTTTAATACAGACAAAGGGTTTGTTTTTCACTTTGAAATTCTGATTGATTTAGAATTCAAAGAAAAAGATGTTTTCTTCAACAACGCAGTGCAATTATGACATCTTTCACTCTACTTCTCTCTTGTAGTAAAGCAGACCTTGCAGTGTGAGCATTTACTCTAGTAAATTAGGTCATGTATCATGTTAAATCACTTCTTCAAAACAAAACATTCCTGGTGCACGTTTTCTCCATGAAAAAAATACATTTTTCCCTTACATGATTTCTCTTTTTTTTTCCATCAGAGTACAGAAAGAAGAAAAAAGGGAAAAGCAGTGTCGCAAAAAAACTCCATCGCCCTTGGGAGATGTCAAGCTCATCGGATATGAAAAGTGCCCAATAAAAGCAATTTCTTTTCATTTATCTTAGCGTCAGGGCTGCTATTTAGTGTAGAGGAGGCAACTTGCTCAGCCAGCAGACTCACCGCTTACTGAATACAGGTATGTTTTGAGTGTCATGCTGATCGTCTTATAAATGCAAAAGAAACTTTTAAAGCTGATAAAGTTTTCCATTGTAATTTGCATGTAGCTACAACGTCCCTGGAAGAGAGATTTTATCAGTTGCACGTAATCAGTATTTTTTACTTTTTGTTTAGTACTGGAAATATATATTTTTTTAATTTTTCTAAAGAAGATCTCAAGAAGTATTGCCAGGACCTACCTTTAGCATTCAATAGCGATATTAATGGATCAGAAATGTAAGGTAAATTGATGATCTGAGCCAAAATAGTCCTTACACGCCTCCTGGAACAGTGTTCATATTCATAGCAAGTTATATTCTTTTTCAACCCCAAACGTTGCTATTGCATTAAGCTTTGTGTGACCATTAGAGGTTTCGGTAGCTTCTGGAGAGCGCACTTTTCCAAACTGAAACCTATAAGAACATTATTCAAGACGCACCATGTCCCAGAATCATTCATCAGGACTAGGATTAATATCAATGGAAAGTACTTCAAAATAAAAGATTTTACTGAAATATTAAAAGAGTAGGAAAGCATTTAAAGTAGAAAAAAATCAGTTCAGATGATATTTAATTTTTTGAGAAATGGGCACATACATCAGCTCAGTGAGCAGTGCGAGGTGCTCTTCTGGAGATGATGTTAAATTAGTTAAAATCATGTGATAGTTAAAAAAGCTTAATACTTAGTTAAACAGCCAGTACAAATGGTTGCGTTTGTGATTATGTCACTTCTCTACTACAGCAGCGTCGGTAAAAGACCCTCTGAAAGCAGTAAGGCTCTGCACAACTGAATTCGTTGCTATTTGGAGAAATCCACAAACTCGTGTTTTTCATGTGCTTTAAAAGACAGCCATACTCACCGACAAAATAAAGACACTGCTGCTGATTTTTTCCGAAGCACAGTTGACCTTTCTGAGCCAATTGATGAAGCTCACCCAATGAATACTATAGCAGAAGGTGGAGGAAAGTGCAACTTTGTAACTATCACAACCACAGGAACAACTGCAAGAAGTAGAATCAATTTCCCATCGAATGGTGGTGTTGTCTGAGGTACGCGATGTGAGCGTGTGCAGAGAATCCCACAATCTCTTCAAAACTTGGACAAAGTATTTCTGATGGAGCGCTGTGCGCAAAGATTGAATAAGCTTTGCTCCTGCCGATGATTCTGCGTGAAAAAGCACAGCATTCAAGTTTCACAGACAAATGCACCATGCCTACTGTAGCGGAGAGGCTTATTAATAAGAAAGAATTAAGTGTTCTGAGCCTTCCCAAATGAGGCCCCATTTCTCTGTTCATCTCTGTGGTGCAGCCACAGAGAAACTATTCATGCAGGCTGATTTAAGGTTCCTGATAAGGACAGCTCCCAAAGGGGGATGCACTTAGCTAAGCCTGGCTATCATGATCAATGGTCATCCATTGGTGCCTATCTGTCTAGGGAGTGCCAGTTGGACATCTGGACTGCATTCCTAAGTGTCAGGAGTAAGTGACTCATATCTCACCTTGATCAACCAATCAGGGGCTGGTAGGGCCGAGTAACCCACGTGGGACTCTGATGCCCATGGAACTTTCAGCCAATCAACGAGCTGAAGTTCCTCCAGGTAAAAACAGGCAACACAGAGAGCCTGAGAGATTCAGTAAGATTCAGGGAGATTCAGTAAGATTCTGGAGAGGATTCTGTGGACTGTTCTAAAGGGAATTCAAAGGAGAATTCCAGGGCAGGACGGCCCAGGAGCAGAAGGCTCCCAAGGGCAGGACATTCTTGCAGCGTGCCTCCTGACCATCCTGAGACTCAGCTCGGACAACCACGGAACGGCCAGTGTGTCCGAGTGCCAGAACTTTCCTTTGTTCTAAGAGTCTAGAGTGGAGGTTGCCAGAGAGTAACCAGCAGCAGGCCTCGTGAACAGGTCGGAACTGTGGACAGCTGAATCACTGTTCAGAACTAGCTCTTCATCAGGAACGAACCGGTCCTCTTCCTGACTTTCTGGGACCCACAGTCATCTTTTCTCCTGTGCACAAACTTTGCTAGTTAAAGCCAACAGTGAGCATCAGCAGTGCACCGTCACAAGCCGCACAGCACAGCCTGGCACCGAGCCAGAGAGCGCGGATTGGACAGCAACAGCCTGCAACTGTTTGTTTGTGCCCGCAGGAGATCTGAATCCCCAGAAATTGGATGAGTATTCAACTTCACTGCATTACAGCTCGAGAATTCCATTGTTATCCAAACCAGTTGATATCAATTTAATTCCTAAGAGTTATGTACTTGTTTTGAGTATCTAATGTAGAAGTTGTAACCAAGTTCACTTTACGAAACGGTCTTAATGAATGATATACTGAACGTATGTCCTCTTGATATGTGTAACACTTTGTAACTGATTGAATATATATCTTTTGTATTCTGATAACCCTCTCGATAAGATCTGTTAGGTTTACATGCATATTCTATGTATTAATAAATGTATCCTCGTGTATTAGCACCTGTGTGTGTGCGTTGTTTGAGTTATGTCGCATGGTTGGACTCTAAAGCCATCAAAAGAATCAACTTTGTGATTTACTGCTACAATAAATAATTGTCTCAGTAAATGCCCAAACCCTACAGAACTGGTGCCTTCAGAGAGCCACTACAGTTACATATTTGGCGTCCCTGAACGGCCGGTTTTTCTTACACTACAGAACCAATTTTAAAAACAATTGCGGCACACTACGATTCACACTGACTCAAAAGTGATCACGGCAGATGTTGTTCCCTGCATAATGCTGAAGGGACCAAAGAGCATTGCTGTTGGGAACACAAAATGAGGCTTTTTTATGCCTTGATGTTAAGCTGACAAAGACTATCTTGAAACACCTAGTTCAGTCTCTCGACAGACTGCCAAGCAAAGCTTTTACCCATTGACGTCGCAATAGAAGGAAGGTCTTAACCCACCAACACTTAGCAGTGGCAAGATTCAAACCTAACCCAGCGAAGAAAATGGAGCACAAACCCAGCACTTAGACCACCCAGCCACACTCCTCACACCTTACTCTCTTGAGAACGTCGGGTGGGTTCAGCTCTTGTTGTGCGACGCGTGGAAATGACTGCATCTTCATTTTCCGAGATGTTTCCTATCACATCTTTGTCAGCTCTGAATAAAGTGCTTCTTTGGAGCAGGCTTCAGACCTTTTATTTTATTTATAAAGGAGGGCCATTCAGAAACATGTAATTCCTGTTTTAGAAATGCTTTGGGCGGTGTGTTTTATATAATGCACAAACAGTATTCTGATTGTATACTGTAGACCTGTGTAGCAATCATACTGGACGTGACTGGGATTCTGAAATGTTTCTTGAAAAGGTATTCAAGGCTGCTTGAATCTATAATAAAAAAGTGACCCGAAACTTCCAACCTTCCAATCACTGATGTCGCTCTCCCTAAACCTGTACGGGATGTTTTGCTGATGTGCAGTGTGCCTTTACTCCTGTATTAAAAATGACCTCTGTTGTTGGGCGGAGTTGAAGGAGAACTTACTGCACAGAAAAAGTACGTAACGATAAAATATTTCTGCGCGTGAAACACATCAATCGTTCAGCATTTCTAAAATGTTTAATTGAATTGACAAAGAAATCCTCTCCTTAAACTTCGAAAAGGATTATCTGTTGAGCCAGCAGGCGTAACACTGCAGTTGCCCGTTTCTCACAGGTGGTTGAAGTTGTGGATAACATTTAGCAGGTTTGGCACCATGGCTTAGCTGGTTAAGACGCCTCACTAAAAACCAGGAGACCCTGGGTGTGAATCCCAGCGGTATCTATTCGTAGACAACAGGCCACTCATTGTCAATATTTATGGAGCTTAATTTAAAGACAACGGGAGAAGCATGAGTTACAGCTTTCTGTAGCTGTTTTATATAGCAATGTATTGGTTGGCTCTGTGGCGCAATGGAGAGCGCATTGGACTTCTAGGCTTTGATAGAATGAAGTCATTCAAAGGTTGTGGGTTCGAGTCCTACCAGAGTCATGTATCACTTTGATTCAACTTTTCAAAATCCTCTAGGGATTAGTGTTGATCAAGTCAAATAAAGGACTTCTTAAGAGTCCACAGTTGAAAATGAACCAGCAGCCACAAGAAAGAAATTAGCACTGGACTGTGATCACATTACTCCTGTCCTGGACTCCTTGCACTGGCTTCCTGTCAACTTCAAAATCCTCATGCTCACCTATAAGGCTCTCCATGGCTTGACACCACAGTACCTGTCTGGGTTATTGCCCTACTCCCCACCTCACAACCTTTGCTCTTCTAATTCTGGTCTCCTATCTGTCCCTCAGTCCATCTACACTCTATGGGTGACAGGGCCTTCTCCTGTTTTGTACCAAAGCTCTGGATCTTTATTCCCAAGGATATCAGAGAGTCACCTTCTCTAAACTCCTTCAAATCCAGACTCAAAACCCTCTTCTTTAGAAGAGCCTTTAATGAACTATTCTTTACCCCTCTGTTCCTACTGTATTTAATACCACCATCTATTGTCTCCTCTAACTGTGTATTCTCATCCTGCTTATCTTGTGTATTTTTTAACTTTATTGGTTTCATTCTGTAAAGCACTTTGAAAAGCCACCTTTAAAGGCACTATATAATGTATAGATTATTATTATTAATAATAATAATGAACAGCGCATTTAACACTGAGCACATGCGGTCCTTCTTTGCAAAGGATTGCAAAGGCTGGGAATTAGCCTTTCACTCGTGTTGTTGAAGACCGTATCCTGGCTTTGTTGCAGGAAATGTCTGGATGCCATCACCGGATCAAGGAGAGGATCAGGGTTTTGGGAAGTCTTTTTGATGCCTGACACTGTGTGTTTCCTGGTTGTAACGGGTGTCATTCTGGACCTAAACAACAGAGAACACCGTTGAAATAGCTGAACTGCCTAGCGGACACTTTGTCGCCTTCTTCTGACCTGTATTTAATGCGATTCTCTGAAAACTTGGCACGTTATATCTGTGCTACCTTTATGGAGGGCACACTCATAAGAATCATAGATTCGATCACAAGCATCTAAAAATGAGCCTGAGAAAATGACATCACGCTATGAGGCTGAATGGCACAAATTCTCCTGTTACTTCTGCAGCAAATGTGTGTTTTTTGCTTCTTAACACTGAGATAGTTGGAGATATTTGGCAGCAGTGGGATTCCAACTCACACCCCCAAAGAGACTAGAGCTTTAATCTAGCTCTAAATTAAAAACTAGGTGACTTGTAATGGCTGGTAGGAGAGGAAAGGTATAAATGCTTCTTTTTTGGACAAAGTCTTTATCTTTTTTTTCACCAGTTGTTTTGATCAAATTATTGTAACGCAGTGCCATATTAAGGTATAATATGTACATGAACGTCATGTCTGAGTCGATGATGGCAGCTGAGTATCGCTGGAGGACAGTTCATCATGAGTGGGTAAGCCTGCATAATGAGGGAGAAGAGATCGGCCTCTCTGCTGCAGTGTCCAGTGACACTAACCTTCTGTCCTACTGTTCTCTGCTAATGTAGATGGTGAATGTTTATTTAGGTGAATATAAGGTTTCATTCTTGTAAAATATTTCCGAGCACTTTTTTTGTTGCTGAAAATTAATCCTGAGCATTTGAATTAATTCCGATATTGTCACCTAATTCCATACATTGTTTCATCAAACTAGAACATTTAGAGGAGGTCAATTGCATTTATGAATTGCATAGTGATAGTATTTCTTTCCATTTAAATACTTCAGTCAAAAATGTAGAGAAGGTGCTCCTGTTTTCACCATTATAAGAACTGTGATGCACCAGTAATATTTACTCTCATAAAAGTATTGTAATTGTATTGTTCTGTTCTGTAACAATCTTGAGTGACACAAACCTTCTGTTTTACTGCACTACACTTCTCCAGAGGCCAGTTCAGCACACAAGGATCCTCAGTCAAACAAACACTGCAATCGCTTGATAAACGCTATTTCTCATCCTTTCTCTTAGTGTCGGTGCTACTATTGTATGCAAAGGAGGCGACTTGACAATGAAGAGAGTCTTCATGAAGGTGTGTGTCGGCAAGCTCTCCACTGTCAATTGACTGGGCTTGTGAAGAAATCAATCTCATTCAACAACCACACAAATTGCACAGCTTAAGGCACATGAAGCGAAATCTGTGAGCTGATTGACACAAAACAATGTCACTTCACATTATCTGCAAAGTTGTTTTGCTTGTCTGACCACCTCTTCCTACTTTACAGTGAGCACATATATTTCAGTTCCTTTCTCCCATGTGGAGATGTATCCACTGCCAAAACTGCTGTCTGATTATTTAAATTATCTGTAAAACTGTTACATGACTTCATCTAATTGTAAATTTATAAGACGGTCTGTGAGACATTTGTGAGAGTAGCTGAATCCCAGGGCTGGTATGGAATCACACACAGGCGGGTCTTCTGTGTGATCTGAGTCCCACTGCTCAGAGCTACAGACTGGTCAAATGGTCACTATTGTAGACACGACCATCGGACCATAGGCTACAAATAATCAATATACCGATCATAGTGTCACTACTGGTGTTTATTACATAAATACTGTATATAAATAATAAGATAATTCCACACTCATAAAACATTTATAAACATTTTGGGAGGCTGACATACAGTAAAGAAAGTAATACTGAAGGGTTTGGAAGTCCTGGAAAGCGTTAATAGATCCTTCTTGCTTTCGACCTGGAACAGAGCCCACAACTGCCAGATCAGTGACCCCTGAGCCCAGTTCACAGAGAGGAGAACCAGGAGCTCTTCTATGTCTCTAAGAGGGCTGGGAGGAAAGATAAAAGGGGGAAATGTGACATGAGTCCAGGCTGTTCTGTCTGATATTGTTCATGTAGCAGCACTGATTGTCTGAATATCTTCTGGTTCTGGATTGTGAGGATAGAGAGCAGTACGGAGTTGAGATCCTGTCTGAGTGTGAGTCTGAGCTGTGAATCTGACTGAGAAGAGAATAATGATTTTTTATTCTGCCTGAGAATTTTCCTGAGAATTTTTTTCTTTTCCAAGTGGTGTTACATCCCCTTCAGATACTCTACACAGACTGCCAGAGAGAAGAGGATAGAGAGATGGACAGATAAGAGCACACACAGCAAGAGACACCGACGTCTTGATTTACTTTGAAGCAAGTGTTAATTTCTTTTCTGGAACAAGTTGTTTCTGAACTTCAAGAAATTCATACAACTTCTGAAAGATAAAATACAAATCTTGCTTCTCAGGACAGAAGAAATGCTTCCAAAAAATGCCAGTGATTTTTTCTCCTTTTAACGAAAAGTGGAGAAAAACAACAGCAGTGCAACTCTGTCGGCTTGATTTAGCTTAATACAAGTATTCACTTCCTTTTCTGTAGATTACAGTCTGCGAAAGATGAAATGAACTTCTTGGTTACTCTTGGTCAGTGCAGAAGAAATACTGCCAGCTGGCAGGAAAATGACAGTATTTTATTTTCTTTAACTACAAACATGTGAGTTGTGAAAAGCAACGGGAATGTGTCCCTGTGCAGCTGTTAAACAAAGGGCTGGTGGGTCAAACGTACTCAGGGACGTGCTTCAGATTGTGATGATGTAAACAAAATCTCCGCTAAAAATTGAAGGGATTTCTTCGCAAACCCTCTTGAATGTGGCAGGAAATCTTTGTGTTTTACTCGTGTGCAACTACAACAAGTAAACAAATAAGTACATAAGTCAATGTCCAAGAAAACCATCTTCACGTGTGGAATTTTTCTTTAACTGGCTGTTGGGAGAATTCATTTATACACCCGTTGTATCCTTAGCAAAAATATTTTAAAATTAGAACACAGATTTGTTGGAGAACTTGACAATCCTTGACAATCATTATTAAATGAGCATTATACAAATGTGCGTTGATATTTTTAATATGTACCTTAATTGTAATATATATATACATAATTGCTTTGATATGGATGTTCATTTGAAGGAATTGAGGAAACTATGAAGGATCGCAGAACAACCAAAGATACATTTGGGCATCTGCTATTGGTAAAGATGAAAGAGTACCTTAAGTGTGAAGCTTTCATACACACGAGAGAAAAAAACAGTTTTAATGCACTTCATTAAACTGATGGTATGCTTATCAATCGTGCGTAAAGTGTACATAGCAGAGGATGGTTTCGATCCATCGACCTCTGGGTTATGGGCCCAGCACGCTTCCGCTGCGCCACTCTGCTGACAGCTGTTATAATGTGATTCAACACAACTGCTCTATCTTTGCTTTCTAAAAGTGCGCCCGAGATGAAAAGTCTAAACGGTAAACGCAGACGTCACTTTGAGCACTTGGTCTTTTATAGCACAAATCATCACCCGCTGCTCTACATGGGCGTGTCTTCAATATCGTTGAGAACCAAACCTTCTGCTTTCCGAGGCAACTGATTCTTTCGTCGTTAATTCCCAAATCTTCAATGAGAATCAGTGAAACGAAAATCAAACACATGTACACACTCGCGTCCTAACCTGAAAGAAAAATCTACACCCACTTTATAATACTGAAAATGATTCAGGAAGTACAGCAAAGTTCTAAAACCAGCGAATGCATCTGCATACAGTACATAAAATGTCAATTTTTCAAAAGTAAAATCTTCAGCTTTGAAAGATTACCATCCATATATTTTCGTTTTTCTCTTTTTTTACATAACACGCTTTCGAGAAACAAACTCTTTTAATTAAGGTTTCATTAGAAAATGTGTATCTTGGTTTGCCAAGTTAAAATCGGCACATCCCAGTGGGCAAAAGATGTAGAATATACGACTATTGAATGCATACCAGACGTGTAACTGTGCTCCGTAACTGGTCTAGAATGAAATTGATTATATGTTTATTATACATAAATGGTTGTAGTTCTATTATACGGATACATTTAGAAGACTACTATACATATATAGTTAAAGGTCTATTATACATCAAAGAAAGATTTTTATAGGTGTAGAAACTAGTAAATAAAGCCAATGATTTATTTTAGAAATTTATTCTTAAAATATACAACTATTCACACCTGAAAAATATGTAATTCAAATTATACATTATATACAATATTGTAATCAACAAATGTCTAACCATCATAAAAAACACAACTAGTAAACTTCAGTTACAAATTCTAGTAACATGGCAATATATATATATAGTAATGACAAACACAAACTAATTACATGAACACGCTAATATTTAACTCAAAACCACATTTCGAAACTTCTTTATTTCCACGAAAATATTATGAATGTAGCACAAACACTACTTTCTAATAAAGACAGAAAGAAACTATTTGTTTTGTGTCTCATGGTGATCCTCCTCTCGATACTAATGAAATGTTTAATATGATCCCTCGAGAAAAAAAAGGAGTCAATTTCCGCCTGGAATGATTGATGCCCTATCAAACATTTTGTAATATCCCCGGAAGTTTATACAGTAGAATCCTGGTTCGTGGCTTAAATTCAAGGTAAACAAGACTAAGGAAACGAGTTGGAAACTTGATGTCGAAGTGGGATTTAAATCACCCGGAACATTTCACTACATTGGGCAGTATGTGCTAGGGAGCATTGCTTGACATCCCTTCGATAGCTCAGTTGGTAGAGCGGAGGACTGTAGTGGAGTCAGTAGGGAATCCTTAGGTCGCTGGTTCGATTCCGGCTCGAAGGAAGGTGCTTTTTGTGTACTTTAATCAAAGAGTTAAAAAAGCGAATCTGTTTCATTCAGACATTTATCAAAAGTTCAATAAACGACGAAGTAGAGGTTCCTGTTCCGAATTCAGCCCACGTCTGATTGTCTTGTTTTGGCCAAGATCCGATCTTTGAATTAAGGGACTACTCTGTCTGCTTTGTAATTCAAAAATACATACAAATGTCAAGTTTTTTGTAGATATAAAGGTGTTCTCTGTTTTCAAAGGATAGGTACTTAATTGGCATAATGATTTGGTATTGATTTTGTATCGTTGTATTATGAAGTTTGTGCTTTCTGTGTTTTTATCGTATTGTGAACTTATTTTTTAAACAAATGCTTACAAAGGCAAACAGGGCACACATCTGTTTATACCAGTGGTGAATTGTACATTTGTACAAGCTACTGTGCACTTCTGGGAGTATAACAGGTTCGATATAAAGTGGCAAAAATATAAAAGGGGAATATACCCCAGACTGCGTATAAGCTCTCGTTGTGACTGTTGTTTTATTTTTAGATAAAAATGGCGTACTGTGCACGAAATGTTGCAGAAACACAATTTGATATTTTAATAATTATTATTTTAATAATTTGATCAAATTGAGGCCCAGGATCCAAATCTTCAGTTCTGATTTTTTTAAGTGATATCTTTCCTTCCTGTCGTGGAAGTCACACGATGTGAGCAATTGTTTTTTTTTACGTTGCGATCCAAAGATCCTCAGGCGCACTGTAACCAAACCAGGATGGATTCTGCTCGGAGCCGGACTGAGCTCATTCTCACTCCCTGTGCTAAAAACAGAATTAGCTCTTCCCCGAACATCGTCTACAGCTGCTGGATGGTGCTCTGCGTCTTACTGCTCCGGCAATTACTTTGACGAAAGACAGATCACTTGTGCGCTTTTAACCTTCTCGCAGCTACAGCTATAGCCCTGAAAAAAGCATTAGCTTTATCAGTTTTTACATTAATCTATTTTGAATCAAAGTTTGATATTTTTTTTTTTATTGCATTTTACATTACAATTATAATAATAATAATAATCATTATTATTATTACGCACACTTATATAGCGCTGTTCTGGATACTCCACTCAATGCGCTTTACAGGTAATGGGGACTCCCCTCCACCACCACCATTCTCCTGAATGATCACAGAGAGTCAGGACCTCGGTTTTACGTCTCAGCCGAAGGACGGCACCTGTTTACAGTTTAGTGTCCCCTTCATTGTACTGGGATATTAGGACCCGCATGGACCGCAGGGTGTGCGTCAAGCGACAGAAACCAGACGTGTGTCGGGCTCGGCTGCGAGCAGGACAATGACATCACAGGGACAAAGTAGAGGAAATCAAAAGGGTTCTATAAAAGACCTGTGTAAGCTGTTGGTTTGCAGTCTGGACTCTAAATCCTCCTATCCGATTTTAAATCTCTCTAATACCTGAGCTGCGGCTTCTTCCGAGTATTTATTCGTATACTTATTATGTGTAAGTGTATAGATGAAACCTTTCATATATTGTTCAGTTTAAATCAAAATGCTTTACTAATACAAGAGAGAAATATAGTATGAAGGATGTGACAAATCTATGATTTCTTGGAACAAAACGGTTTTTATTTGCATTCGAAATGAAGCGGAATTTTAGCGGGACACACAAACCCTTTGTCCTTTTTAGAGTTTTTAGAGTGAACAGACATAAATGTAGAAAACGTGTTTTTTAGCACTACAATAGCAGGGTCAGTGGCATAATGAATAACGCGTCAGGCCTCGCGTCAGAAAATTATAAGTTGGACTGCCGTCTGGCTTGTTGCGTTTATACCACTTACGTTGTTTTATATAAATGAACTCCACCTGAAAGCTATAGAAAACACTTTGGGTAAGTTGTCTGCAGCCTCATGCGAATTTCGACAACTAACCCAAAACACTGTACTGTCTGGAGATCAGCTCCAGCTCTGAACTCAATTGCAATGAAAAACCATGCGTAACAAAACTGGAGAACAGCTGAACTTGTGTTCAGTTCGGTGATGAGGGATCAGAACTGTCCTTGTTGTAATTAGCACGAACTGCACAGGCTCTGAATCAGACCATGTCAATTAGTCTGATCAATGTAGGACACGTTAATGTAGAATTATTAAAAGGTTTATTAGTTAGTTAGTTCAGGTTTACCCACCTGAACTAATGTAGAATTATTACTTGGTCTGTCTCTTGTTTGTATATAAATGAATGTCTCTGACAACTTAATGTTAGTTTTACGATGTAGGTCAGGCGTTGACATATGCACGAGTATACTAAATGTCTCACTCCTGATTCAACTCATGTTCTATAGGAGATTGGCGATTCCTCCTGTTTCTCATACAACCATATCAGAACAGAAGCCCGTTTCACCCAGCTCTGATTCAAGATCGACTTGCATCTTTATCCCTTTTTTGTTCGTGATCATTATTTTCTTTAGTTATGATCAATATTGAACTTTTTCTAAATGAAATGACAATAATCAAACATGCAGGCAGATTTTTGAAAAGTATTCGGAATTGACAGGGTGCCCCTTTGGAACAATCGTCAGAAATTGTGAGAAAATGAAAGTTATGTAAGCTCTCACACAAAGCATTGAAGATTGGAATCTGAGTGTAAAAAAGTTACCCGTCTCCCAATGATAGGCAGGGATACACACCATGACTCGAATAGACTCAGCGAACTTTAACACCTATGATATTACGAGTGCTTTGCACGTGTCGAATTTCAAGAAGGAACTACTACAACAGTTGTGGACATAATTCAATACCACCGGCAAAGTCCAATGCCGGCAACTTCTGAGAAAATAATGTTCACTCATGGAATTTGGTCTTTGAATGGCTGGCGGGAAAATTCATTTATACTCCTGTTGCACCCTCAGCTGAAACATGTTAAAATAACAACGCAGATTTTTTGGAGAACCTGACAAGAATTATTGGGTTAGCACTGTATGTATTCTTGTATATTTACTTTAATTTTAATATAAATGTAAACATGCATGCTGTATAATCTATTGTAATTTTAAAATATGTTAGCTGAGGATGCGAGGAGGGCTATTATACCTTGTGAAACATGCAAGGAACTGTAAAAAAGGCTGGTATTTGAATAAAATTGGCGATCACAAGAAAACCACAATTTATGTGGTATTATCATCAATATCCTTCAAAATCGACGTTCAAATGAAGGATTTGAAGAAACTATGAAAAAAGCAATAGTAGTAGCAGAGGATTTTGATTTTTGCTCTTCAAGTCAGTAGATCACCGTAGAGTTGTGCCCCTACAAACAGCACAAAGGATGAAACCCACCTCCTTCGCTATTGCTATGTTTGTGCCGGTGAAAGTAGCGTTTGTGCTATTGAAAGCATCTCGGAAGATGAAGGTGCAGTCACTTCCACATGTCATGATGTCATTATATCCGACGACAAGAGCTGAAGCCCCCCAGTCCAAGCCAGCAATGTGAGGAAGATGGACATGGAGGAAGGTAGCGTGGCCGAGCGGTCTAAGGCACTGGATTTAGGCTCCAGTCTCTCTGGGGGCGTGGGTTCGAATCCCACCACTGCCAAATGTTAATATTTTAAGACCTGTAATACGATCAGTAAAAGTGCTTTTTGTTAGGCTGCAGGAGGTGTTTAGAGATAGACTTTCTAAAAGACAGGCTTAACATCAAGGCAGAAAAAATATTTTGTTTTCTCAACAGAAATTCTCTTTGGCAAGTTCAGCTTTATGTAGGGAACAACATCTGCCAAGATCACTTTTGAGGCAGTGCACATGATAGTGTACCGGCAAGTACAGTACATTTAATATTGGCTGTGGTGGTGAGCTGCTTTTGTCTGTGAAACTTTTAATTCTTCACGCCGAATCGTTGGCAGGGGTAAAGCTTATTAAATCTTTGAACATAGCTCTCCATCAGAAGTACTTTGTTCGTGATCAAAAGAGATCAGAGGATTAACTTCATGAATTCACATAGCATACCTTACAGGAAAGATTTAAAAGGGGAATTGATTGTGCTTCCTGATGTTGTTCCTGTGGTTTCTTTGGGTACAAAGGTGAATGTTCTTTGACGTTCTGCTAGAGTATCCACTGGGTGGGCTTTATCAATTAGCTCGGATAGGTCATCAGTGCTCCGTCTCCGGAAAATAATCAGCACTGTCGATCACGAGTTTACAGATTTCTCCAAATAACAACTATACATTTAAACCCAGTGGTTAGCATTCCTTCAATCCAATAGTTTTACTCTGGGTAAAAAGCAGCGCAATCTACAGATAGATGATATTCAAATATTTCAACGTTCTTATTGGATTACCTGTATGGAGATATCGCTCAGAATTCCTAATATGATTTTGAGTTCAGTTTTGCTTTACTACTTTCAGAGTCTTTTATTGACCTTGCTGAAGCAGAGAAGTGACATAATCACAAATGCGACCTACCTGTGCTGCTGTTTCTGGTTAATAATGATTATTACGAGGAAAAAAAAACAGCTCCTTGCATGAAGAGCAAGAGCAACCAACGCACTCGCTTGTTGAGTTGGGTTTTTTCCGTGGTGCTCTTCCTCAGATGCAAAGTTATTTGGCGAGCAAGGACCTCTGAGAAGGAGCCTGAATCCGTCAAGAACTCAGAAATCACAGATCATCTTGAAAAGATTTGGGGATGCACTGGCTCAGTTATTTGAAGGAACCTATACCACCAACGCACATCTGAGAACCACCTGCACATTTTCGCAATCCTCTCTCTCACCTACAAAGTTATGAAGACACAGACGACCAACAAAAACTAATTTGATTCACTCAAGGCTTCACTCTTCTGTTACGATGTTGTTTTAATTAATGTTAGCTGTGATGAGGTGTTGTTTCTGTCTCTTAAAGTTTAAGAGTCTGCTCCTTTCTTCCTGGTATAGAAATAACATGTTCCATCTTTGTTTACAAACACCACTGTTAATAATTGGTCCATCTCTAAAGCCTGTGGGTATTGACAAGGCAATTCAAAAGCACATATTAAATAAAAACACGATCCTTCTTGTTACCATTCCCATGGTTGGAGCGTTGTTTCGCCCTTTAATGTTCTTCTACAATATTTACAGACAGGGCTTTATTACTGGAGTTGTGTGCATCGGTCCATGAACATCAACTGTACTGCTGTTTTTCTATTCGTAATTTAATCGCAAGCACTTAAAAGATGCAAAAAGGTTTCAAAGAAAACATAATTGAAAGACAGTCGAGTAAGGAGGTAGGAAAACGCACTCCCCCGTTGAAGAATCAACCACCGTCGCCCATGTGACTGGATATAAAAATAAATTATTCATTTCAATTATTCATGAAGGGTGGATTGTGGTCAGTAAACATATGCACATCTTTAAGTCAGTTCCACCATCTGTGCCATAGGGGATGTAGCTCAGTGGTAGAGTGCATGCTTTTCATGTATGAAGTCCTGAGTTCAATCTCTGGTGTCTCCAGATGTCTTATATTATTGTGCTCACATCGCAGTCTTCTGTTGAGTGAGAACTCTTTGCTCGTGTTCATAGAGAGCCAGGTTTACACAATTAAATTCAGTCACACACGAAGTGCTACAGTGTTGCTCTGCTGTTTTAAATGTACCTCCAAAGCATTTTGTTCTGTTAACTACCAAATGATTTGAACTAATTTTACGTCATATTCAGGAAATCCAGAGAAGGTCATCAGACTTTTAGTGGCTGTTGAAGAAAACACCTCTTGAATCTCACCAGAGATCATTCAGCAAGGGAGTTAACAGGGGTTAACATAGAGAGTGGCGGGGGTGGGATGTCAGGGCTTGACGTCACTGCTTTATGCAGAGAGTGGAGGGGAGGGTTTCAGGGCCATAAGACACTGCTTTATGCAGAGAGTGGAGGGATTGATGTCAGGGCCATATGACACTGCTTTACACAGAGAGTGGCGGGGGTGGGATGTCAGGGCCTGACAACACAGCTTAATGCAGAGAGTGGAGGGGTGGGGGTCAGGGCCATACGACAGTGCTTTACACAGAGAGTGGCGGGGGAGGGATGTCAGGGCTTGACAACACTGCTTTATGCAGAGAGTGGAGGGGAGGGTTTCAGGGCCATAAGACACTGCTTTATGCAGAGAGTGGAGGGATTGGTGTCAGGCCATATGACACTGCTTTACACAGAGAGTGGCGGGGGTGGGATGTCAGGGCCTGACAACACAGCTTAACGCAGAGAGTGGAGGGGTGGGTGTCAGGGCCATACGACACTTCTTTATGCAGAGAGTGGCGGGGGTGGGATGTCAGGGCCTGACGATACTGCTTTACGCAGAGAGTGGAGGGGTGGGTGTCAGGGCCATACGACATTTCTTTACGTAGAGAGCGGTGGAGGTGGGATGTCATGGTTAAATGACAGTGCTTTCCATTGAGAGTGGTGGGGGTGGGATGTCATGGCCATAAGACACTGCTTTATGCAGAGAGTTGAGGGATTGATGTCAGGGCCATACGACAGTGCTCCACTCAGGCCTCTGCTTGAATTTGTACTCCTCCTCTCTCTCCCTACCTCTACCTCTCCCTCTCTATACCTCTCTCCCTACCTCTCCCTTTTCCCCTCCCTACCTCTCTCCCTACCTCTACCTCTCCCTCTCTGTGGGGCCAGTAGGGGGCGCTCACCCTGCGGTCTGCGTGGGTCCTAATGCACCAGTATAGTGACGGGGGACACGATCTGGCCCACCAGCGACGAGCAGGTTACCAGATCTAGACACAGGGGGCAACTCTTAGTCGTATGAGCTTAGTCACACATCGCAGCGATTAAAAAACAAAACAAACATATTATGTCTGTTACTAACGACTTTTTTTTCTTACATTGAAAGTCTCTTTCCCGGGTGATTTTCTAGCGCAACTGGGGCTCTTCATTTCTCCTCTGTGTCTCATCGCGGGCGGATTTGAAACAGACCACAGAACCTGCCGCTGCAGTGCTCTCGGTTAGGGGCTCTCATCCTGCATCACCAATCTTCCACAGGAGGGACGGAGCTGGATTTCTGTCTGGAAAATAAACTCCAGAGTGAGAGAGAGAGAGCAGAGAAGGGTAGGGAGAGTTAGAGAGAGGTAGTGCTGTAGAGAGGTAGAGAGAGGGAGAGAGGTGGAGGGCGAGGGAGAGGGAGAGAGGTGGAAAGAGAGGGGGTTAGGGAGAGAGGGAGAGGTAGAGAGAGGGAGAGGTAGAGATAGGGAGGGGAAAAGGGAGAGGTAGAGAGAGGGAAAGGTAGAGGTAGGGAGAGAGAGGGAGGAGGAGTACAAATTCAAGAAGGAGAAAATCCACAACACAACACAGGCGTCGGCATGCGTGGGCTACAAAAGGAACAAGTAAAATGTTTCTTCCGGGCTGAAAAGAGAAGGAAGGAAAACACACCGTTGCGGCGCTACGACACGAAGACGCCGAGCCAGTTGAGCACAGCAAACCCAACCTGTTCTCACAAGTTGCCTGCGCTTCAGGCGAAATAAAAGCTGCTGAGCTAAATCAGGAAAGCAGTAACTATCAGGACTGCTCACTGTTCCTCAGGCTGGGACAGGAGGTCACACACTGTATTATTATTATTGAGAGACAGGCTCACTGTCTGTTCCTCAGGCTGGGACAGGAGGTCACACACTGTATTATTATTATTGAGAGACAGGCTCACTGTCTGTTCCTCAGGCTGGGACAGTGGATCACACACTATATTATTATTACTGAGAGACAGGCTCACTTTCTGTTCCCCAGACTGGAACAGGAGATCACACACTGTATTATTATTATTGAGAGACAGGCTCACTGTGTGTTCGTTTGGGCTGGGACAGTAGATCACAATGTATTATTATTATTGAGAGTCTGGCTCACTGTTCCCGAGGCTGGGACAGGAGATCCCACACTGTATCATTAGTATTTATAGACAGACTCACTGTCTTTTCCTCAGTCTGGGACAGGACGTCACACACTGTATTATACTTATTGAGAGACAGACTCACTGTCTTTTCCTCAGTCTGGGACAGGTGGTCACACACTATATTATTATTGAGAGACAGGCTCACTGTCTGTACCTCAGGCTGGGACAGTAGATCACACTGTATTATTATTATTAATATTATTGAGAGTCTGGCTCACTGTTCCCCAGGCTGGGACAGGAGATCCCACATTGTATTATTATTATTTCGAGACAGGCTCACTGTTTGTTCCTCAGACTGGGACAGGAGATCCCACACTGAATTATTATTATTGAGAGACAGGCTTACTCTCTGTTCCTCAAGCTGAGACAGGACATCACATACTGTATTATTATTGATTGACAGGCTCACTGTTCCTCAGGCTGGGTCAGGAGCTCACACAGTATTATTATTATTTAGAGACAGGCTCACTGTCTGTTCCTCAGGCTGGGACAGGAGATCACACACTGTATTTTTATTATTGAGAGACAGGCTCACTGTTCCTCAGGCTGGGACAGGAGTTCAAACTGTATTATTATTATCATTGAGAGACAACCTCACTGTTCCTCAGGCTGGGACAGGAGATGACACACTGTATTATTATTATTGAGAGACAAGCTCACTGTTCCTCAGGCTGGGACAGTAGATCACACTGTATTATTATTATTGAGAGTTTGGCTCACTGTTCCCCAGGCTGGGACAGGAGGACACACTCTGTATTATTATTATTGAGAGACAGGCTCACTGTCTGTTCCTCAGGCTGGGACAGGAGATCACAAACTGTATTATTATTATAGAGAGACCTGCTCTTTCCTGACTGTTCCTTAGGCTGGGACAGCAGATCATAATCTGCTTTATTATTATTGAGAGCCTGGCTCACTCCTGTCTGTTCCTCATGTTGGGAAAGGAGATCACACACTGTATTATTATTATTGAGAGACAGGCTCAATGTCTGTTCCTCTGACTGGGGCAGGAAATGACACACTGTATTATTAGTATTGAAAGTGTAGCGACGAGGCTTATTAATAAGGCAGAATTAAGTGTTTCTGAGCTTTCCCAAATTAGGCCTCATTTCTCTGTTCATCTCTGTGGTGCAGCCACAGAGAAACTATTCATGCAGGCTGATTTAAGATGTTTTCTTTTGATAAGGGACAGCTCCCAAATGGGGATGCACTTAGCTAAGCCTGGCTATCATGATCAATGGTCATCCATTGGTGCCTATCTGTCTAGGGAGTGCCAGTTGGACATCTGGACTGCATTCCTAAGTGTCAGGAGTAAGTGACTCATATCTCACCTTGATCAACCAATCAGGGACTGGTAGGGCCGAGTAACCCACGTGGGACTCTGATGCCCATGGAACTTTCAGCCAATCAATGAGCTGAAGTTACTCCAGGTAAAAACAGGCAACACAGAGATTCAGTAAGATTCAGAAGGGATTCAGGAGAATTCTGTGGACTTTTCTAAAGGGAATTCAAAGGAGAATTCCAGGCCAGGACGGCCCAGGAGCAGAAGGCTCCCAAGGGCAGGACATTCTCGCAGCGCGCCTCCTGACCATCCTGAGACTCAGCCCGGACAACCACGGAACGGCCAGTGTGTCCGAGTGCCAGAACTTTCCTTTGTTCTAAGAGTCTAGACTCTAGAGGTTGCCAGAGAGTAAGCAGAGGATCCACCCGACGTTAGCACCAGCAGCAGGCCTCGTGAACAGGTCGGAACTGTGGACAGCTGAATCACTATTCAGAACTAACGCTTCATCAGGAACGAACCGGTCCTCTTCCTGACTTGCTGGGACCCACAGTCATCTTTTCTCCTGTGCACAAACTTTGCTAGTTAAAGCCAACACTAACTAGCCGGTCAGTGAGCATCAGCAGCGCACCGTCGCAAGCCGCACAGCACAGCCTGGCACCGAGCCAGAGAGCGCGGCTTGGACAGCAACAGCCTGCAACTGTTTCTTTGTGCCCGCAGGAGATCTGAATCCCCAGAGATTGGATGAGTATTTAATTTCAATGCATTACAGCGTGAGGATTTAATTGTTATCCCAACCAGTTGATATCAATTTAATTCCTAAGAGTTATGTACTTGTTTTGAGTATCTAATGTAGAAGTTATAACCAAGTTAATTTACGAAACGGTCTTAATGAATGATATACTGAACGTATGTCCTCTTGATATGTGTAACACTTCGTAACTGACTGAATATATATCTTTTGTATTCTGATAACCCTCTCGATAAGATCTGTTAGGTTTACATGCGTATTCTATGTATTAATAAATGTATCCTCGTGTATTAGTACCTGTGTGTGTGCGTTGTTTGAGTTATGTCGCATGGTTGGATTCTAAAGCCATCAAAAGAATCAACTTTGTGATTTACTGCTACAATTAATAATTATTCCAGTAAATGCCCAAACCCTACAGAACTGGTGCCTTCAGAGAGCCACTACATTTACATTTTGGCTATGGCAACATTACAAGCTCCTTCAGGAACTTGTAGAAAAACTTTTTGGTTGGGTAGCTGCACTTCGGTAGCTGTATCATGTCTGTCATAGGTTATTGTAACAGGTAACTGTGGTGTGCTGACCAGCCAAATCTTTCCCACCTGCTCAACCTGGAGTTCCTTAACCTCACTTTTGCTCGTCACTGTGGCTTTACACTTTTCAGTGGCAGCCCCCTTTCTGATACCACATAACCTCTGAGTTGTGTCCCTAAGGAATGGCTTACTTGGGCATACCCAGTGGATATCCTTGGTTGATATACACAGTTCAAGTTTTGGAACAAGGTACAAATTCGGATCATCCTCCTGGTAAGCTATGAGCGGTGGGGTGGTCAACTTCACATGCATGTCCCCCCCTCCAGAAGCCAACGTTCAATATAGACTTGAGTCTATAGATATCCTTGCTACTCACGATGGGAAGGTTCAACAGGAAACCTATTTCCTTGGCTTCGGGGTTGACATGTATGGGAATGGCACTGCCTAGACTGTATGCAAGATGTACTTGCACTGGCTGCACCATCTCGGAAGTGTTTGTCCTCAGTACTTCTTCTACTAAGGACAGTGGAACCAAGTAGGTTGGAATCTGTCCCATGGCTAGGCTAGTTACCGTGGCACTAAGCTCCCTAAGCAGATCCTGCATCAGCATTCTGACCTGTTGCACATAAGCATAGTCCCACTGTAACACGTCGACAATCCTGCCCACGGTGTGGAGGGTGTTATTTAACACTGCTGCATGAAGGTTTACTGCTAAAATTGTGCCCTGTAAGGTTTTCCCTAGGCTTTTCAGCCGCTGCTGCTGTTGATACAGCCTGTCATAAATTTCTGGCATTTCCTTACGTAACCCAGACACCTGCCTACTCAGGGTGGTCAGGGTGACAGTGTTAGCAGCAAACAGACCAGCTGAAAATAGTGAACCCACGGCGGAGGCCGCAGCAATCAGACCCCCCAAAGAACCTTTTGGGGAGGCTGAGGCCTGTCATCTCCTCCTGGGTGACTGTTGCCTTCCTCAGCTGGCGGAGCATGTGTATAGTGTCTAGCTGGGCATGCCATATAGTATCCCCACCCCACTACCTACCATGATAGGACACCCTACTGTTCATGTTGATGTGCTTCCGAAACACATCATGTGGGTCCAGCCGTACATACACTCGCTGAGTATATGTTCTGCAATTTGTTAACAACAATCCGGGAGCGTCCTGCAGGACTATGCCGGTAGGAGGACCGGGTTCCACAACTTCAAGGGGCTGTGTCGAGGCAATCCACAGTACTGTCAGGACCAGCCATGGCAGTTTTAGGATTCCCATTCTGGAACACAGATGAGGCACATGGTACAGTTCCACTATAATTTTGAATATATTTTCCTAGCAGGACCTACACTACAGTACCCAACTACCTGCAGCTACAAAGGGGCACCCCCCTCTTTGATCGGGTTTGGACTTTTAACCCTATTCTGTGTCCTCCGGCACCATTTGAGGTGGGCGATACAACCGGAGGTGGTTGCGATGCACCCACTTGTAGACCAGAGATTGCCTTCCCTTTTCAATCCGAATTCGATAAGCTACCGGTGATACCTTATCAACAATCTCCTGGGGTCCTGTCCAACTGGGTAAGAACTTCCGGGCCACCCCTGTGAGTTTGGCAAATTGGAAGTACAGGACCTTGTCTCCTACTTGGAGTTCCTGGTTAACTGCCTTTCGGTCATAGTATGCTTTCCTACCCTCTGCACTCCTTCCCAGATTGTTCTGGGCAAAAGCAAAGGTTGCCTGCAGATGTGCTCGCAGGTCTGACACATACTGATGGGCCGTAGCAGTCCCCGTCGTGCTCAGGTCCTCCACCCCATAAAGACAGTGTAGGGGAAGAGTCATCTTCCGACCTGTCATCATCTCAAAAGGTGGGACCCCCGTAGAGCAATGGGGCGTGGCTCGGATGGCCATCAGAACCAGGGGCAGCTTAATGTCCCAGTCCCTACTGCTGGTGGAGACAAACTTTTTGAGCATACTAACCACCGTTCGGTTTGCCCTTTCTGCCTGGCCCGAGGATTGAGGGTGGTAGGAGATATGCAACTGGGCCTTGACCCCAAGCATATTCCACAGGGTTGCCATTACTGTAGCTGTGAAATGGGTTCCCCGATCCGAGTCCACGGTCAGGGGGAGTCCCCATCGACTGAACACATGGTTCACCAACAGCACTGCAGTTGTCTCTGCCGTGTCGTTGGGTGCTGGGAGGTACTCAATCCATTTTGTGAATGCACACGTAAAAGTGAGGAAATATTTGTTCCCTCTGGATGACCTCACCAGCGGCCCCACCCAATCCATTTGTAGATTGGACCAGGGGAATGTCATGCCCTTTTTCTGGAGTGGTGCCCGGTGCAAGGGCCGTGATGGTTGGAACTGGCTACACGTCAGACACCCCTTTACATACGCGGCGATGTCTTGGCCCATGTGAGGCCAGAATGCCACCTGCTGGATAGTGTCGTATGTGGCCTTGATTCCCCGGTGACCCCCACAGGGCTCGTCATGAGCGTGTTGGATCATGACCCCCCGATGGCAGCGGGGAACTACCCACTTTGGGACACCTTGTGCAACTGGTATACAAACCAACAACCCCTTTATAATTTTTAGATTGTCTTTCACCTCTGCCAGCTCCTTCAGCTCCGGAGACTGGCTCAGCACCTGCTCGGAAAGAGGTTGACTCACTGGGTCAGCGATATGCTGATACATTTGCCCAATTGCTGGGGGGTCCTGTTTCTGCATTTCCGCAAGATCGGTGTTAAAACCCTGTGACCCAAGCACTACAGATTGAGGGTCAGCTCTGACATCCTGTCTAGCCCTGCTTCGGGTGACCGCCTTGACCTCAGCCATGGTTTCTGGGGGTAGCCATTCCTGCTGGAACTGCCAGGGTTCACCCTCTAAGGCGCCATATTTGGCCAGCCGGTCGGCCTCATCATTCCCGTCTTTGTCGGGTCCCTTCACCTGGGAGTGTCCCTTCACCTTCCTCCAGTAAACCATCATTCCAGCCTCGGTCGTGAGCTTGTCACTGGCCAGGAACAACTCTTTGTTCTTTACTTCCTTGCCCCGGGCATTTTTCATGCCGTTACCCTTCCAATACGGAAGATGGGACACGAAGCTATGTCGGGCGTAGTTCGAGTCACTGCAGATGACAAACTGTTTAAGGCCATTTGTCAGGGCCTGCTGGAGGGTGATCAGCACCCCAGCTACTTCCGCATACTGACTAGTCTTTGGTCCTAGCTTATAGCGGGTCGGCCCACAGGGAGTATTGTCTTGCCAGACTACTCCTACCCCTGGTAGCACCTGCTGTTCGTGGCGAAAAGAGCAACCGTCAACATAGGCCATGGGTAAGCCCTGGCCTACGTTCTCATCGTAGTACTGATGATTGTTCGGTAGCTCAGCAGCGGGAATCATTTCTGGAGCTTCCATGTCAGTGTCACAGCCGTGACACACTTGGCCCAAAGCCAGGCCCTGTCCCAGGTACATTTTCTTGCTCTGTGCATAACGTACCTCTATCTCATAGCCTTGTAGGGCCATCATCCATGCCACAATCCTGCTATTTGACACCCTGCCCGCTTTCAGTCTCTGGCTATGCAGGAATGTCACAGGTTGGTGGCAGGTTTCGATGATGATCTTTTGTCCCCCAACATAACTACGGAAGTGTTCTACCGACCAGACCGTAGACAACAGGGCCTTCTCGCAGTCCAAGAACTTTTGCTCCACTGGGCTCAGGGCTCGACTGGCATACGCCACCACCCTTCGCTCTTGGTCATATTCCTGACTCAGAGCAGCCCCAAGGCAGTGCTCTGAGAATCCTGCTTCAAGGGAGAAGACCTTATTTTCTTATTGATTCCAGGTGAACTGCCTGTTTCCAAAGGAAAAGGCCAGTTTGTACTGGTCTGTCGGTTCTATCTTAAGGGTCCAGAACCCATTGGCCACATCCACTGTGGTGAAATATTTCGCTGTTGTCACCTTGGCTAACTCCTGATCTAGGTAGATCATTGGCCATCGTGACAAAGGAACCTGTTTATTCAGCTGCTGGTAGTCAATGGTCAGACGCCACTTACCATTGGGTTTCGGCACCGGCCACAGTGGGGAGTTATAAGTGGAGTTACACTCCCTTATGATCTGACGCTCTAGTAGAGCATCCAACGTCTGCTTTATGGACTCGTATGCCGTGAGGGGAATGCGATACTGCCTGACATAGGTTGGGCGGGCGCCAGGGGCCGTGGGAATGCGCACTGTGTGCAAATCCGTCACCCCGCAGTCATAGGCGTCCCGTGCAAACACTTCCTGGAAATCCTGGAAGATCTGACGCAGCTGCTGACGCTGGCTTTCCGTTTCCAGGGCATTTGCCTTACCAACCTGTTCCTGTACCTGCTCTAGCAACCCCGCTTTTGACGGCATGGCGGTATCCCGGGTCGCACTCTCGGCTGAGTGGTCCGTCGGAACACTTGCGCGTACTGTGTACACAACCATCTCATCCTTATCGCTAAGGTGCACCCTGCACACCTCCTGGTTGCAGAATCCCTCTATTGGCATAATTGCAATCATCCGCCAGGGGTAGGTGTAGTACACCTGCTCGGTTCCCCCCTCCCTGGCCAAGGGACCAGGGAGCTGCCCCAGTACTGGGATGGCCAGTTTGAAATCATAGAAACCATTGTAAATTACCAGTCCCATGTCAGTGCGAGCAGGGATTTTGACATCTTGTTTTGCTATGTTCTGCACCAACAGGCAGGTGGCTCGGCCATTCCGTTCCAGTCTGGGGGTACCACAGACTGCTAGGTTCAGTCTGATAAACTGAGCTGATGGTTGAAAGAAAACCATCTCAGCGTCCATTCTCTGTCCCCTCTTTAGGACAAGGCGTACCGGAAACCCTACTGATGATGCAGGAACGATCAGGTCCAATTCGTTTACTACCTGGCAGGCCTGAGGAATCGTCTGACCTGACCGAATGTTCTCGGGGTCGCCGCTTAGAGAGTGGGCATCTGGGTTCACCCGTGTCCACAGCACACTGTTTACTGTGTCCAGCTGGGCGCCCAGTCGAACCAACAGGTCTGCTAAATACAGACCGAATGGGTCAGCTGAGGTGCTACCTGGAAGTAGTGAGCAAACTTCCTTTTTCCGATGGAGATGGAAGCTACACAGCTTCCTTTGCTCCAAATGGACCTATGAGGTGGGGGTGCCCCTGAAGCTTTTGAAACTTTGTCAGCTCAGACAAAGACAGTTCCAGCTGTTTGGCTAGATTTAAGGCGAAACTCGATAGGACCTGAACTGCGTTCACAGACCCTCCTGTGTTAAGCTGGTTCGCTACCTTAGCTACTAAATCTACTTGCAGCTTCCCAATATCATCAAAGTTCAACTTTTCGATACCGCTCCAGTAACCAGGATTGTCGTTGCTAGAAATAGTACTTATAAGCGACTCCACTTCAGACATTTTAGCAACCATTGTCATTGCGTCAGAGAAACTTTAAGAGTATTACTTTTTTTTTCCTTTCACCAAAATACAGTATGGAATCTAAACACCCGAGCAGATGGATTTCCAATCAGCACACGTTACACTAAACGCTAGAAAACAGGGGGATTTCTTTACGCAGTTATCAGCACACCTGATATTCGCGTATAGAAGCCGTGGTGCTGTGCTGAACTTGAACTCACAGCAATATCAGTTATTCTGTGCGATTGATTCTCATTTCATTCTAAACTCAGCCCGCACAGGGACGCCATTAAATGTAGTGGTTTGATGGGTTTACTGAGACAATTATTAATTGTAGCAGTAATCACGAGGTTGTTCGTTGGGGCTTTTAGGAAATCAATCGTCAGAACAACTAACAATGCACACACACTGGTTCAATACATGAGATACATTTATTAATATAAACTGTGCACCAAACATATACTAGTCTGCCTGGATACAAGCGGCAGACCTTACTGTGAGGGTTATCAATATACAAGGTATATAATCTTGAAGAGATGCAAACACAAAGAGATACACAACAGAGAATATATGTCAATATATATCGTTCGGTTACCAAATCGCTAATCAGTGTTATTACCCACTATTACTCTAAACTCGGAAGTAAATGCATTACTCATGAATTAAATTGATAACAACTTGTGTTGAGGTACAACTGAATTCTCGAGATGCAATGTAGAACATGGGGTTTACTTATCCACTGTGTATGTATTTGGAATTTCCCGGCATGAACACCAAACCAGCTGACAGGCTCTGTTGCAGCCTCGGTTCCAGCGGTTGTCCAATGGGCGTTGTCCCGGTGTCCTCTAGCTACCGGCCAACCAGTCGAGGTGCAGCTCGGAGTAGGAGAGGCGGAGGAATCTGACTGCGGTGTGCAGGGCAGTCATTGCTCCGAGGGGATCTACCAGCAGTCCGGCTGGCTAGTAGAAAGTCTCTATGCACAGAGTGTGACCGCTAGTCCTCACAAGTCACTCTTTTGCCCAGGAAGAAGCTGGTTTGTTCCCAGTCCAGCGCTGCTTCTGAATAAGCTATTCAGGTTGTCGACGAGGGTCCAACTGTGGGCTGCCGTTGATCAAGCGGAGCGTTCACGTTGGTAGAATTCTGAGTACGTACGGGATCCTCGGCCCCGCGCTTAGAACAAAGTCCAAGTCCCTTTGCAGACAACAGCCTTTGTCACGTGATTGTCTCTGAGGATGCGCGAAAATGGCCAAGGAGAGCCCCGACCTGAGCTTGCCCTCCCTTTTTGACCAAGACACAGACGTGTTCTGATTGGTTGAGAGTTTGGTGGGCATTGGAGACCCACGTGGTGTTACCACGCCCTGCCAGTCTCTGATTGGTTGATCAAGGTGAGATACGAGTCACTTACTCCTGACACTTAGGAATGCAGTCCAGATGTCCATTTGGCACTCATTTGACAGATAGGCGCCAATGGATGACCATTGATCATGATAGCCAGGCTTAGCTAAGTGCATCCCCGTTTGGGAGCTGTCCCTTATCAAAAGAAAACATCTTAAATCAGCCTGCATGAATACTTTCTCTGTGGCTGCACCACAGAGATGGAGAATGAGATGGGGCCTCATTAAGGAAAGCACAGCAACGCTTAATTCTGTCTTATTACCAAGCATTGCTGCTACAACTGCTTAAATTCAAACTAAACAGGACTATGGGAATGAGATTTGATTTCGAACTGGGTTTTAAATAAATAGGACCGCTGCACTACATTGTGCTTTATGTAAGACAAAAGGTGGGCTTCCTGTGTTTTCGATAACTCAGTTGTAAGAGCGGAGGAATATAGTGGAAACAGCTGGGAACTCTTTGTTCTCTGGTTTGAATTTGGCTGGAAGAAAGGTGTTTTTTATGTTCTTTAATCAAAAAGTGAAAATTTGTCGTTCACTTAGTTGTCTTATTTTCTAGGCTTGTAGACTCCTCACTCTTCCTAAAAGAAAGTGCTGCAGATAAAGATACAGTAGTTGTCGGAAGTTTAGTTCAGTGGTAGAGCACATACAGGCTGTATGTGGTTGTTTTCAATCGCCGGGGTCTCCACTCTGGATTTCTCCCTAAGCGTGATATCTTTCCTTACTTGTGTGTGAATTTCAGCGCGACACATAAACCCTTTGTCTGTTTTATAAAGATTAAATCAGTTAAAACAAAAAAAGTACCAATTACATACATGTAGAAAACACATGTATCTGATTTGAAAATTTGGGCAATGTATTACTAGTAGTGGAGCTGAGCTCACAGAAGAGCAGTTGATATTGTTAAACCACGTATTAGTTTTAAATGACGCTACTAAGCACTGGCACGGTGTTTGTGCAGTCCTACCCAAGCTTTCTATCGGCTGGATGAGTCTCCTGTTCCATCTCCAATTCTTTCCGCACATTTCGCCTGTTTCACCACCGTTATCATTAGACTATAGCCACTAATACGAGAATACTGTTCTGAAAGAGTGTCTTAAATAATAATGTTGAAAAGGGTAATGATAAGAGTTTTTTTCATTATGGTAACCATACATTTGCCTGTATAGTACAACTTATTATCTGTATCCGCAAATCCCCAATATTAATGCTGTCTCCTGAGAAACACAAGTGTAGAGTCAAATAATATTACAACAAATCTATTCAATTAACACCCCTATGTGACAGAACACATTTAAGACTTACACCCCTTTTAAATATGTATTTCCTTCATTTCAGCTCTCTCCCCGGGATACCTGAAAATTCATTATAGTATAATAAAGTCTGTGCATGCATTACCTGTAATACAGCTACTAATATAGATAACATTAAACTTCATTATTAAGATATTACACTTTTATTAATAAAATATGTATTGATAAAATTCCTTGTGAATAATTGTAGTGTCTGGAAAGCAATTGTTCATTACTTAATGACGATATTATTTCCACTACATTCAGGACAGTTCCAATGTAATCTATTGTTCCACTTCGTCTGCTTAGTCTCCTACTTTAGTAACATCTAATGGGGAGCAGCTGTTATTTTAGGTTTGTTGCAATTGAGAACAGGTTTGCTACAGAGCTGCTGACAAATTTCAGCAGCCAGTTTGTTGCAACTGACCTGTTGTAGCTACCAATCAGAAGCAAGGAGAAACAAACATCAGGTTTGCCTTTTTTTTAAAAAAAAAGGAAAACAGAGTAGTAGTTTATGTGGTAATTTCAGGTACAATGTATGAACTAAAGTTAACTAGTCCCACAGTAATGCGTGGGGTCCTATCAATAGAAAAAAAAATTGTTGTAACCCGAAAACACAACAAACACAAAACGAGAAGTCTTACGGGAACCTAGGTAAATCCCTGTAGTTGTCTAGCAACTATAAAAAAACAACCAAATGCAACAACTTCAAAAGAAAAAGAACATTAAAAACAAATCTGGGGAACAACATAAACACAGAATCTAATGCGAGAGCTTTATCAAGTCTTCAGTGCTCCTCTCGTCTCAGTAGACCTCTCTCATATATTTGTGTACAGGTCAACTGGAGGTACACAGCTGATAGTAATTTAAGTAGGGAGCTGCATCACAGCATGCGTGGGCTGCAAATGGAAAAGTTTAGGTTTATTCCATGCTGAAAATAGAAGTAAATACAAAGTTTCAGCTGTGGAGCCTTCTTTGATTGTGACTCGAAATAAATCTTTACTTGTTCATTTGATGTTAATTTATCTCCATCAAATACCTAAGAGTATCTAAACTCGACAGTTGCTCTCAGTAGCTAAAGACACTGCTCCAGGTGAGGCTTGAACTCACAACCTCGGCATTAATTAATAATAATTAATTTATTATATTTACTATATTTATTATACACGTGTAAATTAATTACTGCCAAAATAATTTACTTCATGCACTGTGCAGAGTGCCGTATACTCCTAGTTGCGGCACACACGATACATACAGTAAAAAGCCTCAGGCACTGTGTTAGATGTGTTTTCGACGTTATATATGCGTTCATTCATGTCGTCGATTTTACGGTTGCAATTCGATGTTGATTATACGTCGAGGCGACGTATATATACGTATAGATGTAATTTCGCCGTAAATATACGTATATTCGACGAATCAATGCCCACAGCTTGGCATACAAGGGTTTTGCTGAGGGGGTCTTGCCACCTGCCTGAAAAAAAACAGTAAAATGTTTGAGTGCCTATAGAGTTTCTATTTTTATTTTCTTGACAAAAGTTGATACCATTTCCTGGACACCCCGTCCCCCATCAGTGCGCGGTGCCCGGGGAAAAAGCTGTAGGGGGACGTCTGAAATTCTGAGGGGGGAGTGATATTTCGGTTGAAATGGAGCTGTACGGTGCAGCTACCCAAATGAAATCTCGCAGCTATGCCATTGATTAGTGCTTCATGATAGAAGATAACGACTAGCAATCTGGTATTTGCGATGAAGTTCAGTTTCACATTTTTCGTCACTCTCACGGTTTGTATTGCCTGGAGCGAAAAGTACCAGCATTCATTTTTGCAGCTACATGGATGTTCTGAATCGTTAAGAAAAAAATGTTGTAAAACCAACAGAAAGCACAGACTGCTATAACTAGTCCTAGTTATATAACGATTTTAAGTATAATGATAAACTACTGCAAGGAATCGGTCCACCTGAGCAAACAGGATCGTATTGTTGACACTCAATAACGACACTGATATGTGCAGTTCCTGGACGGATAGCCCTCCTGCCCATCAAACAGACTGAGTGACTGTTCGTGTCATTTAGTGTTGTCCGACCATTGACAAAGTACAACTATTTTTTTAGGGCGCAAATTAAGTTAGGTAAATCTTTTTGCCCAAAACTGAAGGGGCGACATTCCCCCCTCCCCCCGTGTTGCCAGGCCTGTCCCCATCCTATTCCATAATGTCATTATATATAATACCATACAACAGTGACCGATCCTTACTAACTGCATGCGTTAAAATTGCACATCAGCTCATAGCAGGGGGCACATAGCCGCGATGTATTATCAATGTTAAATTTCAACCATAATATCGACAACATTAATAAACGCATACGTTGAGAAAATATCGAACCCAGCATTTTTTCCGGTTATATACCACAATGCATTGCTAGTATTCGTTGGTCACCATTTTGGACACGTTTTTCAAACGTAGAAGTATATCTGCAAATATCTCAGCAATCCTCTTTTGACGAGTAAGTATGAACAATAATAATACTATCTGAATACATACAGATCTTTCTTAATATTATTTTGATTAAAATAGTAAGTGAATAAGCAAAAAAATGGCACATAAAATAGTGTGAATGGGGAAGATGACACAAAATCGTTTTGCCGTTTCTCTTATTCTTATTCTATGTTGTCCTTTCAAACTTTGGGTACTCTTTAATTAGGACAGACTTTATTGCTCAACTGCTATGATGCAAGCCAAATTTTATACATTTATTTCAGCTTTGAGCTTAGTAAACCGTTCATTTTTTAGATTATACTAAAGCAGATATTAATCATCATTTATTTGGGAAGTAATATTATATAATTTTCTCCTAGCTGCGGTGCTGAAGTCCCACCCTACATCAACAGAAAAAGAAATAAAGGAGCACGCAATGTGTTACTTGAAGAATGCATATGCAAGGCAGGGGGCCAGGAGATCACAGCCTCCCGAAATAATAGGTTTTTGGTTCTAACTGTTAGGACAATTAGACAGGGTTTGCAAATAGTGGACAAAAATCGTCTTAACTTCCATTGTAATATTTTTTTTTCTTGGAAATATAGAAGTTGTACATTTTAAAATGTATATTTGAATCAAAATGTGGTTTTGAGTTAGTGTGTTAATGTAATTAGTTTTGTGTTTGTCATTACTATACTGTATATTGCCATGTTACCAGAATTTGTAGCTGAAGTTTAAGACTAGTTGTGTTTTGTATGATTATTGCCCATATGTTGATTGTTGATTGATTGTATACAATGTATAATTTGAAATACGTATGTTTCAGGTGTGAATGTGTATTTTCAGAATACATTTCTAAACCTAATCATTGGCTTGGTTTACTTGTTTCTACACCTATAAAATCTATCTTTGATGTATAATAGACCTCTACCCATATATGTATAATAGACCTCTAATGTTATCCGTATAATAGACCTCTAACCATATACGTATAATAGACGTCTAAAGTTATCCGTATAATAGACCTCTAACCATATACGTATAATAGACGTCTAAAGTTATACGTATAATAGACCTCTAACCATATACGTATAATAGACCTCTAAAGTTATACGTATAATAGACCTCTAACCATATACGTATAACAGTCCTCTAAAGTTATCCATATAATAGACCTCTAAAGTTATCCGGAACTCCAACCATATATGTATAATAGTCCTCTAAATTTATCCGTATAATAGAACTCCAACCATTTATGTATAATGAATGTCTAAACATAGACGTATAATTGACGTATAACTTTAGACGTATATTAGAATTTCATTCTAGACGAATTGTAGACCACATTTAGACGTCTAAGGTATGCGTTTAATAGACGTATATTATACGTCTTTTGCCCACTGGGGTAGCACGTCTCACGGCATCCTGAGCTTCTGTAGATCCACTGGCTATTTAACAAAATCTGTAGGACTCCATCCATATCTTGTATTCCGTATACAAATCCGGAGCTCCGAGGTTCAGTGGAAGCGGTGGAAAAAGCTGGGCATAAGCAAAGCTTCTCGGCGCGGCTGCCGTATCTTCCATTGCGCAAGCTAAACGAAAAGTCCGAAAATTCAGAAGTTCGTTTCTACCAGCAAGAGAACTAAAATCTGCACTGCACTCGCTTTGAGTCCGTCAAGCACTCATCTCTCATCGCCTTCAATGTTGTGTATCTTAATAAAGAGACGTTTTTATATTATTTTAACTATTTTATTAACTACACAGATCACGCCCTTACACCATATATTCCTGCCTTCTACTCTCTCGTTCTGTTGTCTGGCGATGTCTACTCACTATACTACATTTAGCATGACTTCTTGTTGCAGTTGAGCTCAAAGCTGGAGATGATCTCCATATTCTACCGCACTATCTAGTCCGAAACGTAGTACACAGTACATACTTTTTTAAGTGAAGTCAGGTTGTTAAAAAATTAAACCAGCGCCCTGTCACAGAAACGTACCCCAGTCTCCCGCGCAACAAGCGGGGGTACTCAGCACTATGCTAACGAGGGGCGCTTGTCTGCAGCTGAGCGTCAGCTCTGTTTACTGTCAGCAGTCATTGCCTCATTTCCAAAGACTTTTTCACCTGCTCTCAGCTTTTAAAGACAGTCATAAACGCTCAAGAAGTAATTCATGTCAGTTTGAAGTCTGTTTCTGTTGTCTCAGCTCTTGATAAAGAAAAGCCGTGCGTGGGAGACTCCCTCTCTGAAGACGTTTGCTGTTACCCTGCGAGGGAGAAGAGCCATCAATCACCGAGGCAACCACTGAGACAGTTAACATTAAACACGTGAAATGCGAGATGTTGTGATTTTTTTCCGCTTAAGGCTTCTATCGTTTCTACTCTAACGAGAAAGACCTCTTTATTAGAAGCGAGATTTTAACAAACGTCTCCAGGGTTAACTGCGACCTGAACGCAACGCCTTAGACCACCAGCCATCTTGCCTGTGGTATTTAGAGCAGCGCTCAATAAAAATGATCAGAAACCGAAAGCGCTTCTTATGCGGATCAGTATATTCCACTGGTTCTGCAGAAGAAATAAGAAAAGCCGAACTCAAAGCACTGTGTTGCCATTACGGGTACTCTGCAGCTGCTTTAAGATCTACTCACACCGTGTTGCCATTAAGGCTACCTAGTTAAAAAACTCGGACGTGATGTTCTGCAGATGTGCAGTGTGCCTTTCCTCTTGTCGTATTCAAGAGTACTCACTGTGTGAGCTCCTCACTGCGTGTTCTGTACTCTACTGTGATTTAATTTAGATGATTACGTGGAGTAGAGTGACAAGATCTACTTGAACATTTTCGGTTTGTGAAATGAAACACTAAATACACTACTGTAAATACAAGTAATGGACATTTAAAATAATCATAGTACTAGAAGAGTGAAAGATAAAAGACTATTTAGAATGACATTCACAATAGACTTAAGAACAGCACAACCGCCTGAACAGGGACTTGAACCCTGGGCCCTCAGATTAAAAGTCTCATGCTCTACCGACTGAGCTATCCGGGCTCTGAAAGAAAGTCGACACTGTCGGGATCCTCGCAAGTCACGTGTCTCTTGTTCCGAAGAGCAGTCATACCTGACCCGTCTGGAATGACCACTGACAGACTTTATCATGAAGCGACGGCACCACTCCCAGTAGAATGAGTGAGAAATACAGCATGACATTGGTAGTTAAGGGGCTCCCACAATCCATCTTTCCTCACATTACTGATTTTTTTCAATAGCATTTTGACCTTTTTTCACATTCAGATTTTTTTCTCATTTAATAAAATCTTTTAATCAACAACATTTAAAAGAAAACAAATGGAACGTTTTTTGGAACAATAATTAAAAAAAAATATTTCAATGCCTTGGTTGTATACGTGTGCACACCCTTTATAAAGGGAGTTGCAACAGTGCTGAAATTTAAAGAGCATTTCTGTAGAGAAAACAGCCTTGATGTTAAGCTTAGGGAGCCTGTCTTTTCGAAATTCTATTTCTTAACACCTTGCACAGCCTCCCGACAGACTAACAAATATTTGTTGGAGAAATTGGTTCACACACCGGAAGACACTAACGTTTATTTACGTTAGAGTATGTGAATAACAGTTTAACCGAAAAAGTTTGTCATTGTGATTTTGTTAAAATTCAATAAATCGTCTATCAACAGTTAGAATTTATTAAGAAATTGTTTTATTTCATAAACTATAAGACAATTAAGAGAGTTTATAGGTCATATCCGTCGCTTATGTTCTTTTAACTCTAGCGTTCAGGATCCAAACCCAGGTGCGGACGATTGTGTTTCTTGAATCTCTTGTAATCATCAAAAGTCGATGTGTAGTCCTTCAGTACTTTCTCGAGTTGTGTCATGGCTATTTTATACGATCAATACTTCTCATGCTCTTTTGCATTTTCCTTAACAAACGGAAAAAGTTCAAAGTGTGTTTATGGCTGTGCTTCTACACATCTACACGACAGCACTTGTAACAGTACAGGACACGGAGTGAGGAGTTCATGAAGCTTTCAGTTTAGTGCGGAGTTCAGAAGGAGGATTCGCTCGCTGAATGATCTCTCAGGAAATCCCGGGTGAGATTCAACAGGTGTTTTCTGCAACAGCCACGACAAGTGTGAAGCAATCTCTGGATTTCCTGAATTTGAACTAAATTATTAGTTCAAATAATTTAGGATTTAACAGAACTAAATGAGGTACATTTAAAACAGCAGTGCAACTCTGCAGCACGTCGAGTGTGCCTGCATTTAATTTTGTAAACCTGGCTCTCTCTGAACACGAGCAAAGAGTTCTCACTCAACAGAAGATTGCGATGTGAGTACTATAACATAAAGCACCTGGAGATGCCAGGGATCGAACCCAGGACCTCATACATGCAAAGCATGCGCTCTACCACTGAGCTACATGCCCGATGACAAAGTTTATGGAACAGACTTAGAGATGTGCAAATGCTCACTGATCACACCACTCACGAAGAATGCCTGCAGTTTCCCACTTTCGCGTTTCTTCTACTACAGAGTAAATTCATAGGAATGAAGAAATAAGGAAGGAAAAATAATCGCATCGAAGCTTCAAGAGACTGGGCACAAATTAATCTGTTATTTTTGTATCCAGTTACATGGGCGATGGTGGTTGATTCCCAGACGGGGGAGTGCTTTTTTTCTACCTCCTTACTCGACTGTCTTTCAATTCTATTTTATTTGAAAGCTTTTTGCGTCTTTTAAGTGCTCTTGATTAAACTATGCATAGAAAAACAGCAGTACTGATGATTTAACATAAAAGGGTGAAACAACGCCCCAACCACAGGAATGGTAACAGGAAGGATCGTGTTCTTATTTAATATGTCCTTTTGAGATGTCTTGTCAATGCACACAGGCGGTAGAGCTGAATAATTTACTTTTAGTGGTGTTTTTAAACAAAGATGGAACACGTTCTTTCTATACCAGAAAGAAAGGAGCAGACTTTACCTTTAAGAGGCAAAAATGACACCTTATCAAAGCTAATATTAATTAAAATGACATCACAACAAAAGAGTGGAGCCTTGAGTGAATAAAGCCTTCAGTGGAGCCTTGAGCTTTCATTGGACGTCTGTGTCTCCATAACTCTGTAGGTGAGAGAGAGGAGTGTGATAACTTGCAGGTGCTTCTCAGAAGTGCGTTGGTGGTACAGGCGCCTTCCAAATAATTGAGTCAGGTTTGAATCCCAGCCAGTGCAAACCCAAATCTTTTCAAGATAATCTCTGGTCCGCTAACACATCTTTTGAAACACTACAACAGGTAACACCCGTGTGAAACATCATGAGCATCTGTTAAACCTCTCTACCTGCCCGTTCCTCACAGAGACATGACGAGGGTCTAAAGGGACATTTTGAGCCATAGAAACATTTTATCATTCCGTACCTTCCTGTGCGGTCAGGCCAGTTCCACTTTAACTGCGCCCGACAACAGAGGTCGTTTTGAAAACAACGAGAGTAAAGGGACACTGCACGTCTGCAGAACATCACGTCCGAGTTTAAGGACAGCAACATCAGAGATTGGAAGCTAGAGAGTTTCAGGTCTGTGTTTTTATTACAGGTTCAAGAAAATCTGAATACCTTTTCAAGAAGTATTTCAGAATCCCAGTCAAAGACAGTACGAATGCCGCATAGATCTGCATTGTACAATTAGTATAATTTGTCCGTTGAATCAAACACGCCTTACGAAACATTTCTAAAACAGGAGAGATCGTTAGGGAATGCGTCTTCCTGTAAAAATAAAATGACTTCAAGGGCACTATAAGCAGAGGTGTGAAAGCCTGCTCTACAGAAGAACAAAAGCCAGAGATGCCAAAGAGGTCGAGATTTCACCATGTGAGAGAAATCATCTCAGAAAACGAAGTTGCGGTCGTTTCCACACGTTATAAAACCACTAGGTCAAACAAGAGCTGAAGAGCCGCTGTTGAAAGTAACACGGCCGAGCGCTCTAAGGAGCTGGCTTAAACCTTGAGCCTCTTCAGGAGCATCTGTTGGAGTCACACTGCTACAGCGTATCTCCTTGTTAAGTATCCCTTTTATTGTTGTTGCTACCTCCAGGCGATGTAAACCAGATTCAGAAAAAAAATAATTTGAACAACATTATTCCTATATTTGCTTGAAGGTGCCATGGCCAAGTGGTCAGGTGTCGGCCGTGTAAACCGAAGGCTGTGGTTTCAAACCCCACCTGTGCCTGTTTCAAAGTCTTCAAAAAACTAGCAATGTGGGAGTCTCAATAGTAAGAGAACATAACTGTTGCCAGTGATTAGTGCATATCCTGCCTTGATCTTTAGTCCACAAAGCTTGTCTCTCTTCACACCCATCTTCCGAATGATCGCCTCAGCATTGGGAAGGAACGTGCGCTTGGTACAGCCCCCGACTTCATGGTCTGATCACAAACAGATCTGGTGAGCTGTCAGTCCAGGTTGGAAGTAACTAAAGCACTAAGAATCTGACTTAGGAACGAGAAGACCGTGTTTTTTTAAACGAGTAAATAAAATAATATAAAATAATATACTGCCTGCAAGACTGTCAAGTTCAAGTTCAAGTTTATTGTCGTTATACTCATACGCAGGTATATGGTATAACGAAATGCTATTTAGCTAGCTCTCGGACATAAGTAGTACAAAGAAAAGAACACAACAACAATACAATTGTATAACAAAAGAAAGGCAGAGACAACAGCTGATGTGCAAAAAACAACAACAGGCAGTGTGCAAAACAACAAAAAGGTAACAGGTTATGTGCAAAAACATGCATCAAAAGAATGAAATAAAGGGATAGAAATGATGGGGAGTGAGCTTTTGACATGTATGGGAGAGGTAGATTTTCAATGTGTGTTTGGGTTTTTGGTAAGAAAGAAGGCACTGTGAGTTTCAGATCATAGGTGAGAGGTTAGGTGAGAGTAAGAGAGGCTGGGAGTTTAATAGTTTGATAGTGCGGGGGTAAAATTATTTTCGAGTCTGGTAGTCCGGACCCGAATGCTCCGGTACCGTTTTCCATGTCATGCTAAACGCCACAAATTGTGTTCGTCCAGTCGTATCTATCGTCCTAAAGTTACGGAAAATTGCATGCGACTGGTGCAATCAGCACACATTTCTTCAGGATAGTCGAGCAGTTTAAAACAGCAAATTCACAGCTTTTTATAAGCTTTGTGTTTCGCTCTCCAAATAGGGCCATGGGTTCAAATCCCACTCCTGACAATCACGTGTTTTACCCTGTCTTTTTTACCTGCCTTTACACTGTTTCAGTCTTGTTGTGTTCGCTGACAATCACAGTACGAGGAAAACGGAGAAACTGCTTAGCAAAAACATAACGGACAGAAAAAAGCGTCGTAAACACGTGAATGTGATTAGCAGCAGTTAAGGTATGCATTAAAATGTTTAAGGCTGGTTTATAAAAGCAGCAGAAGAAAGGTGCAGCACAATGCAATTTGTGAGAATTTGCGGGTTTTTATGCTGCTTGGACTTCTTTCAAGCCTATGAAGTGACCCCCGTTTTATTTTCATTTTCAAACTTCAGAACCGAATAACAAAAAGGTTTCATACTGTATGTGACAGCATTCCGTTGCAAATACCGTTTCCACTATGTATTCAGCGACGGGAATGAAATATTTTAGTGCTGGCTCAAATGCGAGGAATTTCAGAAAAACCCGGAAAAGCAACGCTTGCAGTAAATGACAAATTTAAAGCGTGTAGTCAGCATGAACAGAACAACGCAATGCTCTGTAAAAACGATCTGAAGCCGCAATTACTCTTTTATCTCGGGCAGTTCATTCCGATACGATGTTTCCGCAGAATAAATGAAATGCCGAACTCCAAAGATGTTGTTGCCATTATTGTTACTCCTGCTGCTGTAGTTTTAAGCTTTAATCAGTGGGTATGTAATGTTGTAAAGGGGCTGGACTACTATGTTCAGTCCAAATTCCACTATGTGAATTTATGCTTTTTTAATATAAGCATTAACAATACAATGCGTGCTCAAAAACCGTTACTTATTAGCTTAAGAAGCGGCAGTGTTTTGACAAAGTGTGGTATTCGAACAGAAAATGCTGAAGTGTTTAATACTTGCTTGTAAGCAGATCTCCCTCGATTTAGACAAACTCTTGTTCGGCCGATGATTTCAGATCAAAATCTGAATCAAATGGAAAGAAAGCTGAATTACGCTGGGTACTGGGTATCACTGTTACGCCATCAGGTCATGCTAGGAGGATTGGGGGGGATCAAATTGACACAGAGGGACCCAATGTGGGGGCTGAACCCACAGTTCTGAGATTAAGAGATTCTTGCTCTATGGACTGCGCCTATATAACTCTTGTGCTACAGCAGTAATGCTTCTGGGTGTGGATGAACATGACATAATAGACTGACAGCAGGAACACGTGGCCCACAGGCAGTGACAGTATCGCTATATTTGGCTGCAGTATATTGTGTTAAGAGCAGCAATAACTTTCCTGCAGAGATGGGAGTGCCTTTAATACAGCTCTTTCAATCAGACAGAGTAACAGGAACTGACCTAAAGTTTCGGCTGTGGATCCATCTCCACATGGGGGAAAGAGACAGTAAAATAGCGATGAAGAAACAAAGATTTGTGCTCGCTGCAAAGTAGCAAAGAGGTGGTCAGACACATAAAATAGCTTGGTGATAATTTGCAGCGACAGTTTTATGTTATTTAGTACACGGATTTCTCTTCATGTTCCTTAAGATGTGTAATTTGTATGTTGGTTGTATGAGAACAGTTTCTTCTAAAGTCCTGTCAATTGACAATGGAGAGCTAGCTGGTGCACATCTTCAAGAAGACTCTCTTTAAGGCGATTACAAGTTTCTCAAACAAATCTGTGTCATATTTTTAAAATATTTTAGCTAATGAGCAACGAGAGTATAAATGAATTCTCCCACCCTCCATTCGAAGGTAAAACTCCATGTGCGAGTCTAAGTTTCCTTGAAGCTACTGATGTTCGTCATTATTGGACATTCCCGGTGATATTGATTAAGGAGCTCAATTTTTACTTGTTGTAGTTCAACATGTGCAAAACATTCGTGTCCCCTGCAAATATCGGCAAGGTCAGTGATATTCTCAACAATTTGTGCCATTGCAATTCGTGCAATTCATGCCATACTTTTTCGAAATGTATTCTGACATGCCAGGATCATATTTAAAAAACTGGTGCCTTAAAATTCTTGCACTTCAGGATTTTGATAGTCTGTTACATTGTCTTTCACACGTCGGTGTCAGAACTGTGAGACATTTTCATAATCGGGGGGAAGGCCGTAGTAATAAGCAGAAAGTGCAATCAACTTTTCTCAGTGTAAGTCCGTGTTGTGGTGAGTTTTTAAAATTCGTTTGCCATTTTCTGAAATATATTCCATACAAAAATATAATTTGGACAGTAGCTATTTATTTGGATATTCCCTTTCAGTGAAGATGTCTACAGTATTCCAGCCGGATTAGTATTGATCGAAGAGATCCATCTACAGGCGAAAGGCGACATAACATCACAGCAGCACCATTTAAGGTGGAACGAAAAACACCCATAAGAAGCTGGCGAATAAGAAGCCAATTTAAGCCTCGTAGCAGACCCTGGGAGGCACGCTCAAAATAATCATCTTTCCCAGTACTTCAGAGTCATATTTAGATCGCTTTACTGCATGTTATTTGATTGGTGGGAGATGTGAAGCCATCGAACCTGTACTGCGCTTTCACATTGAAATTGAAGCCATTTCTCATGCTTTCTCTCAGTGTCCGGGCTGCAATTGCGTGTAAAGGAGGCGACTTGAAAATGAAACGTGTAATCACCTTACAGAGGGTCTTCACGACGGGGTGCGTCAGCTAGTTCTCCATTATTGTCAGTTTACTGGACTTCTGAAGAAACCTATCTACAACGAAGATACAAACTGCACGGTTTAAGGCACATGAAGAGAAATCTGTTTGCTGATTGACTCAAAAAATGTCGATACAAATAATCTGCCAGGCTGATTTACTTGTCCGACCACCTCCCTCCGTCCCCCTTTGTTGTTAGCACAATTCTTTCAGTTTCTTTTCTTGTATTCTCCTTGCTATTTTAGTGTTCCCCATGTATAGATGGATCCACAACCGAAACCGTTTTCACCCTGTGTTTTTGCAGCGTCAGTCTGTATGAGGAGCATATCTTGCACAGCTCCTGTGGCGCAATCGGCCAGCGCATGGTACTTATACAGCAGTACACAGCGGAGTTGTGAGTTCGAGCCTCACCTGGATCAGTGTCTTTAGCTACTGAAAGCAACTGTCAAGTTTAGATACTATTAGGTATCTGATGGAGATAAATTAACATCAAACGAAGAAGTAAAGGTTTACTTCGAGTCACAATCAAATAAGGCTCCACAGCTGAAACATTGTGTTTCCTTCTCTTTTCAGCATGGAATAAACCTTGACTTTTTCCTTTGAAGCCCATGCATGCTGACGCAGCTCCCTACTTAAATTACCATCAGCTGTGTACCTCCAGCTGACCTGTACACAAATATGAGAGAGGTCTACTGAGACGAGAGGAGCACTGAAGACTTGAAAAAGCTCTCGCATTAGGCTCTGTGTTTTTGTTGTTCCCCAGATTTGTTTTTAATGTTCTTTTTCTTTTGAAGTTGTTGCGTTTGTTTGTTTTTTTCGTAGTTGTTAGACTACTACAGGGATTTACCTAGGTTCCTGGAAGACTTCTTGTTTTATGTTTGTTGTGTTTTCGGGTTACAACATTTTTTTTTCTATTGATAGGACCCCACGCATTACTATGGGTGTAGTTAACTTTAGTTCTTACATTGTACCTGAAATTACCACATAAACTACTACTCTGTTTCCCTTTTTTTAAAAGGCACAAGTGAAGTTTGTTTTTCCTTGCTGCTGATTGGTAGCTACAATGGGTCAATTGCAATAACTTATATACAGTACAATAACCTCCACTGAAATTTGTTAGCAACTCTGTACTAAATCTGTTCTCAATTGCAACAAACCTAAAATAACAGCTGCTGCCTGTTAGATGTTACTGCATTAGGAGTCTAGCTTAAACCACCTCTTCATAGGTTTTGAGCAACTCAGTAGCGGACTAAGCAGAACAATTGATCACATTAGAACTGTCTTGAATGTAATGGAAAAAATGTACTCATTAAGTAACAAGGTTATGCACCACTTGCTTGAAAATTATTATTATATTTAACTAAAATTGCTTTCCAGACACCACAAATATTCACAATGAATGTTATCATTACACATATTTACTAATAAAAGTGTTATTTATTAATAATTAAGTTCCATGTATATTTTTATTAGTAGCTGTATTACAAGTAATGCATATAGAGTCTTTATTATACTTAGTTTTCAGTTATCCTGGGGAGGGAAGAGAATGGAAATTAAGGAAATAAAAATTTAAAGGGCTTTTAAGTCTTCAATGTGTTCTGTCATAGCTGTGTGTTGTCATATCTGGGTGTTAATTTAGTATATTTGTTGCATTATTTATTGTGATTTGACACTAAACTTGTGTTTCTCAGGAGAAAGCAGTAAGATTTTTTTTTTTGAGGGTACAGAAAATTGTATTGTACGGCCAAATGTAAGGTTACGTTAAGAAAGCATTATTGTTACCTTTTGCAACGTTATTTATTTAAGACGGTTCTTCGGAATAGTGTCCCTTACGTATCTGTGACTGTGGTCCAACAATAACGGTGCTGAAATAGCCGGAATGTGTGGGAAGAAGATGGAGATGGAACAGGAGGCTTATTCAGTCGATAGAAAGGTTGTGTAGGACTGAACACATTACGGTTATGGTATTGGGTTTAGGAGCATTACGATCCTACAGTCTCCTGATCCATAATCAGATGCGTTATCCAATACACCACTGGCCCTTGTACCGCATTCCTCAAGTGCACCACTGTGAGCTTGCGCCGCTACAATAATACATCGCCCCAGTCCAAATTTTCCCAATTAGGTGCACATTTTCTATGTGTATTTAGTTAATAAGTCTTTCATTTTGTCTGTTTTAAAAATTGCATCTCTTTAAAACAGACAAGCGAGTTTATGTGTTGCGCTGAAATTCACACATGAGGGAATTCAAACAAAAGAAATCACAGAAAAGATATTGCGCTTAAAAAGAAATCCAGAGTGGAGACGCTGGTGATAGAAAACAAAGCTTCATATGATGCATGAGATGCTTTACCTCTGAACTAAACTCGGCTCTTTAATCGTGTTAGTAAGAGTGAATAGCCAACAGTGTACATTTTAAAAATCAAAGCAAGACAATGAGACACGAAGAGAATTCGGAACACAAGCCTCTCCTTCATTGTTTAATGAGCTTTTAATGAACGCCTAAGTGAAAGACAAATTCACTATTTTCACTTTGTGATTAAAAAAACACTTTTATCACACGTTAAGCACTCCTGATGGTGTCGAATAGTTCTCTTTTCTACCCTCATCATTTGAGGATCCCCAGCTAAAATATCTTTTTAAACTACAACAAAATTGCAATATTTTGAATACTATTTAAGTTTACATAGTTACATTCCCGGTGATATTGACTTAAGCGCTCAACTATTAACTTCTTGTAGTTTGACTTTAGCCAAAAGTTTGAAATCTCTGCAACTATCAGGATGCTTAAGGACATCCACAGAAACCCCATTACATTTAGGGGAGACGGTGTTGAGGTCGGATTAATTTGAAATGCGTCTTTGGGGACTTTTGATTTACCAACGTTATGTTTAACTGAAGGATACGCTGACTGACTGTGCCATAGAAACTAACGCACATCACATTTCTTCTACATTCACAGGTTTTTGGTTAAAGACAAAAAAATCGTTTTCGTTTCCTTGCCAGCTGGCAGTAATTCCTCTGCACTGACAAAACAGATGAGTATTTTATCTTTCGCAATTTGTATGGATTTTTTTAAAAACAAGTCGTTCCAAAAATTAAATGAAAACTTCCATTAAATTTAATTTAGAAGGATGTTGCTGTCCATAATGATAAATTGTGTGGCAAGACAGGCACCACTAGGATTCAAACCCATGAACTCCTGTTTACTAGGCAGGTGCTTTAACCAACTAAGCCACAGCATTCTCTTATCCTAGTGTTAATCCCGCATCAGCAGGGTCAGCTTGTCGGCACGCCCGTCTCCATTTGGTGGTTTGAGCTGACGCTGCCATGACGTTATCATTAAATGCGACCGAGAATACTCCAACCGGCGCGCCGCTTCGCCTGCTGTCGGAGAACTAAGCCACGGCACTGGCATCAAATATCCCTTTTACAGCCACTTGGACACATCTCAATTGCTCTGAGACACCTGCATTCAGTGTGCGCTGAGCCTGCTCACTGAGCAAGTGACGAGAAATGGCTGATGTCCAAGGAGCTCAATTTTCTTTTTATGTTCAACGGGGTGTCCACTACAGCCGGCACTGAAGCGCAGCACAGGTTCTGTGGTTTGACATCTCCCAAGGTAAATGTTGAAATTGTAGGTGGAAGAGGAAAATTACCCTCGTGTATGGGGAAAGAAGCCAACTCATGTCCGGAAGGGGCTAAAGTGTGTATGGAGGTGGCCTAGTGGTTAAAGCAATAACTTCTTAATACATTATACTCTACACAAGTAGGTTTGAACCCCATCCTTCTCGAGAAAGGGCGTTGACACATTTTGACCTTTTTAAACTTGGTGTGCTTTCGTTTAGTTTCTTCACTCCTATACTGTAACAGTAATATTTCTAGATGTGCATGAACATGGTAGGCTGACAGCAGGAACATGTGGCCCACAAGCAGTGACAATATCAGAGGTGTCTGCAGTGTGTTGGTTTGTGAGCAACAGTAAAATAACTTGACGTGGAAGCAGGTATGCCTGCATTAACACAGCTCCATCGAGCGGAAAAAGTAACACAAGAACAGACTTAAATTCAACAGCGAGTTTCTGTAGCTGAAAACACAAACTACTCCACGTGATGATTGAATTCACAACCTCGGCATAACTCCGCTTTAAAAGCACCCCAACCTGACCAATTGCGCTACGTTCTGAATCATTAAGAATTCATTGTAATACCAACAGAAAGTACAAACTTCTATAACTACAGTCCTAGTTATATAACAATTGTAAGTATAAGGATAAACTACTGCAAGGCAGTGGTCCACCTGAACAAATAAGGTCGTAATAATGTTGACACCCCAAAACATAGATACTATGTAACGTGCTGTTCCTGGACGGATAGCCCTCCTGCACATCAAACAGTCCGATGTAGTAACTGTGAATTTGGGGTTAGTGTAGTTATCTAACCATTGACAAAGTACAACTATTTTTTATGGCGCAAGTTAAGTGAAAGTGTTCAAAAACTTTTTATCCAAACCTTTTATCCAAAACTGAGGGGGGTGGGACTGTTCAGTTGAGGGTGCGATTTTGGCATGCCAGTAACATTTTCAGAAAATATCCTAGAGTTACAAAAACACTTACTTTGTGTATAAAGTGCATTGTGTACACACTGTAAGTTCACAATGTGAGAAATACTGCTCAATATGGGATCCTTTCCAGGAATATCAGGGCTGTAGGTGGTCAGATCTATAGATGTAGCAAACACATTAGTGGAGACGGTGTGTCTGCTCTCTGTGAGAGAGCCGGACAGGAAGAATAATCTGTGGTCTGGGAAGAAGAGACCCTCGTTGGAAGACTGGCATCCTCACAGGAGAGAATGAAAAAAAAACATTTTTCAGGGACGCTGATTTTTCTCCTGGGGGGAATTAAAAGCACTTCTAGGGAGTGGCCTCGTGGCGTAATGGTAGCGCATCTGACACCACATCAGAAAGTTTTGTGTTCAAATCATGTTGAGATTGGCTGATGTATTTTCAGGTTCTGAACCCAGACATTACACCATGCAGTCCAGTTTTATCTGTATACCACATAGATAATCTAAATGAAATAACAGAGCAGTACAGAACACGCATTCAAGAGATTGCACAGCAAGTCATCTTGAACACGACAAGAGAAAAGGCACACTGCACATCTGTGAAACATCACATCCGACTTTAAAGACAGTTACATCACAGAATGGAAGTTTCAGGCCCCTTTTTTATTACAGGTTCAAGCTAACCTGATAGTTACAGAGTTTTAGGTCACTTTTGTATTAAATAAAATAAATATTATTTGCCCTTTTTTAAATTGTGGATGAAATCCACTCCCATGTACCAAGACCTTACAGTATATTCATGTTAATTAAAATGACCAACGCTATTGGACATTAGCTGGTGCTTTTTGTAACGATTTGCTATTTCATGCAGGAAAGAAAGGAAACCCGACCCAACATTTGCTTTCAGGTGCGGTTCATTCACATAATGGACATCTATTTCTGAGGACCCTGATTTAAAATCACACAAATCCAGTAGAAGTCGAACCTACAATCTCATGCTGCAAAATCAGATGCGTTATCCATTAAACCACTGGCCAATCATGTAACTGAATTGCACCATGGTAAGTTCAGCACTGCAACTAGTAATACACCATACCATCTAAAATTTCTAAGTGAGAAACGTGTTTTCTACATTTTTATCAGTTTTAAAATATCATATCTTTAAAACAGACAAAGGGTTTGTGTGTCACTCTGAAATTCTGATTGATTTAGAATTCAAAGAAAAATATGTTTTCTTCAACAACGCAGTGAAATTATGACATCTTCACTCTACTTCTCTCTTGTAGTAAAGCAGACCTTGCAGTGTGAGCATTTGCTACAGTAAATTAGGTCATGTATCATGTTAAATCACTTCTTCAAAACAAAACATTTCCTGGTGCACGTTTTCTCCATGAAAAAATACATTTTTCCCTTACATGCTTTCTCGGTTTTTTTCCATCAGAGTACAGAAAGAAGAAAAAAGGGAAAAGCAGTGTCGCAAAAGAACTCTGTCACCCTTGGGAGATGTCAAGCTCATCGGATATGAAAAGTGCCCAATAAAAGCAATTTCTCTTCATTTATCTTAGCGTCGGGGCTGTTATTGTGTGTGAGTAGGCAACTTGCTCAGCCAGCAGACTCAGCGCTTACTGAATACAGGTATGTTTTGAGTGTCATGCTGATCGTCTTATAAATGCAAAGAAACTTTTAAAGCTGATAAAGTAATTTGCATGTGGCTACAACATCCCTGGAAGAGAGATTTTATCCGTTGCACATAATCGGTATTTCTTACTTTTTGTTCAGCACTGGAAATATATTTTTTTAAGTTTTCTTAAGAAGATCTCATGAAGTATTGACAGGACCTACCTTTAGCACTCAATAGCGATATTAATGGAGTAGAAATGTAAGATAAATTGATGATCTGAGCTAAAATAGTCCTTACGCGCCTCCTGTAACAGTGTTATATATTAGCAAATAATATTCTTTTTCAACCCCAAACGTTGCTATTGCATTAAGCTTTGTGCGACCATTAGAGGTTTTGGTAGCTTCTGGAGAGCGCACTTTTCCAAACTGAAACCTATAAGAACATTATTCAAGGTACACTATGTCCCAGAATCGTTCATCGGGACTAGGATTAATATCAATGGAAAGTACTTCAAAATAAAAGATTTAACTGAAATATTAAAAGAGTAGAAAAGCATTTAAAATAGAAAAAATCAGTTCACATGATATTTAATTTTTGAGAAATGGGCACATACATCAGCTCAGTGAGCAGTGCGAGGTGCTCTCCTGGAGATGATGTTAAATTAGTTAAAATCATGTGAAAGTTGAAAAAGCTTAATACTTAGTGAAACAGCCGGCACAAATGGTTGTGTTTGTGATTATGCCACTTCTCTACTATAGCAGTGTCGATAAGAGACCCTCTGAAAGCAGTAAAGCACTGCACAACTGAATTCATTGCTATTTGGAGAAATCCACAAACTCGTGTTTTTCATGTGCTTTAAAAGACAGCCATACTCACCGACAAAATAATGACACTGCTGCTGATTTTTTCCGAAGCACAGTTGACCTTTCTGAGCCAAATGATGAAGCTCACCCAGTGAATACTATAGCAGAAGGTGGAGGAAAGTGCAACTTTGTACCTACTGCAACCACAGGAACAACTGCAAGAAGCAGAATCAATTTCCAATCGAATGGTGTTGTTGTCTGAGGTACGCGATGTGAACGTGTGGAGAGAATCCCACAATCTCTTCAAAACTTGGAAAAGTATTTCTGATGGAGCGCTGTGCGCAAAGATTGAATAAGCTTTGCTCCTGCCGATGGTTCTGCATGAAAAAGCACAGCATTCAAGTTTCACAGACAAATGCACCATGCCTACAAAACCAATTTTAAAAACAATTGCGGCATTTACGATTCACACTGACTCAAAAGTGATCATGGCAGATGTTGTTCCCTGCATAATGCTGAAGGGACCAAAGAGCACAAAAATGGAGCACAAACCCAGCACTTAGACCACCCAGCCACACTCCCAACACCTTACTCTTTTGGAGAACGTCGGGTGTCAACAGAGAACATCGTTGAAATCGCTGAACTGCCTAGCGGACACTTTGTCACCTTCTTCTGACCTGTATTTAATGCGATTCTCTGAAAACTTGGCACGTTATATCTGTGCTACCTTTATGGAGGGCACATTCATAAGAATCATAGATTCGATCACAAGCATCTAAAAATGAGCATGAGAAAATGACATCACGCTATAAGGCTGAGTGGCACAAATTCTCCTGTTACTTCTGCAGCAAATGTGTGTTTTTTGCTTCTTAACACTGAGATAGTTGGAGATATTTGGCAGCAGTGGGGTTCCAACTCACACCCCCAAAGAGACTGGAGCTTTAATCCAGCTCTAAATTAAAAACTGGGTGACTTGTAAGAGCTGGTAGGAGAGGAAAGGAATAAATACTTCTTTTTTGGATAAAGTCTTTATCTACTAAAAGAAGGAAAGAAATATTTGATTATTGTTTTTTCACCAGTTGTTTTGATCAAATTATTGTAACGCAGTGCCATATTAAGGTATAATATGTACATGAACGTCGTGTCTGAGTCGATGATGGCAGTTGAGTATCACTGGAGGACAGTTCATCATGAGTGGGTAAGCCTGCATAATGAGGGAGAAGAGATCGGCCTCTCTGACGCAGTGTCCAGTGACACTAACCTTCTGTCCTACTGTTCTCTGCTTATGTAGAGGGTGAATGTTTATTTAGGTGAATGTAAGGTTTCATTCTTGTAAAATATTTCCGAGCACTTTTTTTGTTGCTGAAAATTAATCTTGTGCATTTGAATTCATTCCGATATTGTCACCTAATTCTATACATTGTTTCATCAGACTAGAATATTTAGAGGAGCTCAATTGCATTTATGAATTGCATAGTGATATTATTTCTTTCCGTTTAAATACTTCAGTCAAAAATGTAGAGAAGGTGCTCCTGTTTTCACCATTATAAGAACTGTGATGCACCAGTAATATTTACTCTCACAAAAGTATTGTAATTGTATTGTTCTGTAACAATCTTGAGTGACACAAACCTTCTGTTTTACTGCACTACACTTCTCCAGAGGCCAGTTCAGCACACAAGGATCCTCAGTCAAACAAACACTGCAATCGCTTGATAAACGCCATTTCTCATCCTTTCTCTTAGTGTCAGTGATACTATTGTATGCAAAGGAGGTGACTTGACAATGAAATCTTAAAGAGAGTCTTCATGAAGGTGTGCGTCAGCAAGCTGGGCAATTGACTGGGCTTGTGAAGAAACCAATCTCATTCAACAACCATACAAATTGCACAGCTTAAGGCACATGAAGCGAAATCTGTGAGCTGATTGACACAAAACAATGTCACTTCACATTATCTGCAAAGTTGTTTTGCTTGTCTGACCACCTCTTCCTACTTTACAGTGAGCACATATATTTCAGTTTCATTCCCCCATGTGGAGATGTACCCACTGCCAAAACTGCTGTCTGATTATTTAAATTATCTGTAAAACTGTTACATGACTTCATCTAATTGTAAATTTATAAGATGGTCTATGAGACATTTGTAAGAGTAGCTAAATCCCAGGGCTCGTATGGAATCACACACAGACGGGTCTTCTGTGTGATCTGAGTCCCACTGCCCAGAGCTACAGACTGGTCAAATGGTCACTATTGTAGACACGACCATCGGACCATCGGCTACAAATAATCAATTTACTGATCATAGTGTCACTACTGGTGTTTATTACATAAATACTATATATAAATAATAAGATAATTCCACACTCATATGTGTTATAAAACATTTATAAACATTTTGGGAGGCTGACATACAGTAAAGAAAGTAATACTGAAGGGCTGGAAGTCCTGGAAAGCGTTAATAGAACCTTCATGCTTTCAACCTTGAACAGAGCCCACAACTGCCAGATCAGTGACCCCTGAGCCCAGTTCACAGAGAGGAGAACCAGGAGCTCTTTTATGTCTCTAAGAGGGCTGGGAGGAAGGATAAAAGGGGGAAATGTGACATGAGTCCAGGCTGTTCTGTCTGATATTGTTCATGTAGCAGCACTGATTGTCTGAATATCTTCTGGTTCTGGATTGTGAGGATAGAGATCAGTATGGAGTTGAGATCCTGTCTGAGTGAGTCTGAGCTGTGAATCTGACTGAGAAGAGAATAATGATTTTTTATTCTGCCTGAGAATTTTTCCTGAGAATTTTTCTTCTTTTCCAAGTGGTGTTACATCCCCTTCAGATACTCTACACAGACTGCCAGAGAGAAGAGGAGCGAGAGATGGACAGATAAGAGCACACACAGCAAGAGACACATACGTCTTGATTTACTTTGAAGCAAGTGTTCATTTCTTTTCTGGAACAATTTGTTTCTGAACTTCAAGAAATTCATACAACTTCTGAAAGATAAAATACAAATCTTGCTTCTCAGGACAGAAGAAATGCTGCAAAAAAATGCCAGTGATTTGTGAAAAGCAATGGGAATGTGTCCCTGTGCAGCTGTTAAACAAAGGGCTGCTGGGTCAAACGCACTCAGGGACGCGCTTCAGATTGTGATGATGTAAACATAATCTCCGCTAAAAATTGAAGGGATTTCTTCGCAAACCCTCTTGAATATTGCAGGAAATCTTCGTGTTTTACTCATGTGCAACTACAACAAGTAAACAATTAAGTACCTAAGTCAATGTCCAAGAAACCATCCTCACGTGTGGAATTTTTCTTTAACTGGCTGTTGGGAGAATTCATTTATACATCCGTTGTATCCTTAGCAAAAATATTTTAAAATTAGAACACAGATTTGTTGGAGAACTTGACAATCCTTGACAATCATTATTAAATGAGCATTATACAAATGTGCGTTGATATTTTTAATATGTACCTTAATTGTAATGTATATATATAATTGCTTTGATATGGATGTTCATTTGAAGGAATTGAGGAAACTATGAAGGATCGCAGAACAACCAAAGATACATTTGGGCATCTGCTATTGGTAAAGATTAACGAATACAGTAAGTGTGAAGCTTGCACACACACAAGAGAAAAAAATCAGCTTAAATTCACTTCATTAGACTGACGGTGTGTATAGCAGAGGATGGTTTCGATCCATCGACCTCTGGGTTATGGGCCCAGCACGCTTCCGCTGCGCCACTCTGCTGACAGCTGTCATCGTGTGATTCAACACAACTGCTCTATCTTTGCTTTCTAAAAGTGCGCCCGAGATTAAAAGTCTAAACGGTAAACGCAGACGTCACTTTGAGCACTTGGTCTTTTATAGTACAAATATCACACGCTGCACTACATGGGCGTGTCTTCAAGATTGTTGAGAACCAAACCTTCTGCTTTCCCAAGCAACTGATTTTTCCTCCTTAATTCACAAATCTTCAATGAGAATCAGTGAAACGAAAACCAAACACGTGCACACTCGAGTCCTAGTGTGAAAGAAAAATGATGGAAGCATTTGAGAAATAAGAAGAGTAGTCTGAACAGCTCCAGTCTATCGACTGCTCTACAAAGTGATCGCTACTTCCACACCCAGTTTATAACACTGAAAATGATTCAGGAAGCACAGCAAAGTTCTAAAAGCAGTGGTTGAAAAGCGTCTTGATACATAAAATGACAATTTCTCAAAAGTAAAATCTTCAGCTTTTAAATACTGTCATCCACATATTTTCGTTTTTCTCTTTTTACATAACACGCTTTCGAGAAATAGACTGTCTTGTAATGAAGGCTGCATTAGAAAATGTGTATCTAAATTAAAATCGGGTTTATGACTTCTGCGTTTTTCAGCTTTCTTAGCGCTTGGGTCTCGATTCAGATATTGCAATGAAAGCAACAGGGGAGTAAGTTTTCCTTTTCTAAATCAAAGGTGATCTGCTCACAAGGAAGTATAAAAACTTCAGCGTTTACTTTTTGAAGACCGCAAATTGTCGAAACACTGTTGCTTCATAAGCTAATAAGTAAGGTTTCTGAGCACGCATTGTATTACTAATGCTGTTATTAATAAAAAAAAGCTGAAATTCACATAATGGAATTTGGACGGCTCAAAGTAGTCTATTCCTTGTACAACTAAGTTGCCCGCTGAGTAGAGTTTTAAGCAACGGCAGCAGATATAGCAGTAATAGCAACAGCGTAGAGTGTCACAATACTCTATGAAAGAATTGCGGCTTCAGATCGTTTTGTTCTGTTGAAGCTACCTACAGGCTCCGAATTGTTGACATTGGCTGTGATCATCTTTTTTCAGGTTTCATGAAATTCTTCACATATTTGAAATATTTCATTCGGGTTCGCCCAATACATGGTGCAAACCGTACCTGCAGCAGAATGCTGTGGCACATGAAGCCCTTTTGTTTGCCGGTTGTAAGGATTGAGGTGCGTACTACAAATCGAGCAAGCGAAAAGAAAATTAAACAGGAGTCTTTTTTTGGATTGCTAATCCACTGTGCTCTGCTCGTCTAGGTTCAAATCCCATCCTTGTCATAGTTAAGGCCTGAGACGTGTGTGTTTTTTTCTAAACGGTGTTTGCATTTGTTTCTTTTTTTACTCCTGTACTAGAGCAGTAATATTTCTAGCGGTGGAAGAACATGGTATCACATGCTGACAGCAGGAACACGTGGCCACAAGCTGCAGTACATTGGTTTTGGAACAGCAATAAAATTTCCTGTGGAGACAGGTGCGCCGGTATTAATACAGCGCTTTCGAGCGGAAAGAGTTACAAGAACTGACTTAAACTTACCAGTTATGTTCAATAGCTAAAAACACAAAACCAACCTCTTCAGTGGTTGAATCTAAATAACAGAAGCCAATGCTGCCATCAAGGGGAAAAAAATCCTGAGTTATGTAGTTTTGAGACTACATATCTGACTTTCAGTTTGAAGCGGTACAATGGATTCTAGGTCACATTCGTTCTTGATTCAGGATATATATGAGTGTGGTAATGGTTAGAACTGTGTTTACATGAGGTACAAACGGTAACATTTTCATTGCGAGAAGAAAGTCAGTCCGTGCGCATTTCTCAGCATGAACATTGTCAGGAAAACTAAACCCACAGTGCCAGCAAACCTTTCGATAGCCTGTAGGTACTGCCATTGCAAATGTAACAGGTTGTTCATACACACAAATGACATCGTTGCTATCTCGTAATTAGGAGATAATTTGGTATTTATTAATTAAGATTTTTTCCCTGGGTGGCAACAATGCGCTTCCGCAATAAATCATAGACTCTGCTTTCAAAATAGCTGCACCAGGCACTTGGACACAGATAAACACAGGGATTTAAAATTCAGGAATATGAATGGTCAATTGCTTACAGTTGGGTTTTTACGTTTTCTTAGCGATTTGTGTATCAGTCTTTTAACAATTCATTAAAATGCTAACAACATGTAAAATAAAAACAACAGCAACGTTAAATGAAGGGGAGACAGGTAGTTTTTTTTTTTACAATCAGATTCCAATCTCTAATGCTGTGTGTGAGAGCTTAGGTAACTTTCCTTTTCTCACATTTTCTGACGACTATTCCAAAGGGGCACCCTGTCAACTCCTAATACTTTGTATGTTTGATTATTGTCGTTTTATTTAGAAAAAGTTCAATATTGATCATAACTAAAGAAAATTAGGATCACGAATAAAAAAAGGGCTGAAGATGCGAGTCACTCTTGAATCAGAGCTGGGCGACACGGGCTTCTGTTCTAATATGATTGTACGAGAAGCAGGAGGAATCGCTTCTCTCCTATGGAGCATGAGCTGAATCAGGAGGGAGACATTTTGTATGCTTGTGCATATGTTAACGCATGACCTACATCGTAAAACTAAATTAAAAACTAACATTAAGTTGTCAAAGACATTCATTTATATACAAACAAGAGACAGACATAGCAATGGTTCTACATTAACTTGTCCTACACTGATCAGACTAATTGAAATGTATGAAAGCCCGTTTCTGCCAGGGAGTTAAAAAAACGCGCTATGGTATCGCAGAATTCCAACTAAGTAACTCAAAATTGCGACTTGGTAACTCAGAACTCCGACTTTATATCTAAAATGTTCTTTAGCTCAGCTAGCAAGGCCTGGATTCAAGCCAATACAGTGAGGCACGAAGTAGGGTGGGAGCGGCGAGGGCACAAGCCCTAGAACCCGAATCCGTTACAATAACAAAAGGACAGACAATGAAATAGGGGCTATTTCGAAGTCGCAAATGTGAGATATAAAGTCAAAATTCTGAGTTTTTAGGTCGCAATTCTGAGATTCTAAGTCACAATTCTGAGATACCATAGTGCGTTTTTTTTTACTCCCTGGCGGAAACGGGCTTCCATAGGTTCTCAGTGCTGCGAAGCAAAAGCAATCTCTAAGAAATCAGACAAATTATTATCAGAACATGTCAAAAGCTGATCAGTATTTCTTTACTGGGAAGCAAAGAAATGCTTGTATTACACATTTTAATATGACATGCAATTACACATGAAAATTAGTAAAATTATTATTGTAAAATTACGTGTTGATAGAACAGCCCCCTCGATAAAAGAAAGTGTGGACGGACGTGTCGCATGTTCCGTACTCTGTCTGTCTGAGTTTAACACACTGTCCTTGGAAATTAGAAACGAATTGAACAATAAATTAATCTGAGCAAATTTTACACGTGTGGATGATTTAATTCTGTCGAAATTACGTGGAACTCCTCCGCTGGGGTCAGATACACACGGGGAAGTGTTCAGGCGGCTTCACGGAGTCCCGCCTCAGACTGGAAGCAGGTTCTAATTAGACGCTGAGAACAATTCGGGTCTCTGTGTGTAATTGATTGTGTTGATTGAGCGGCAGTGCGACCATGTGTGTGGTAGCATAGTCCTGCTAGTATAAAAACCTAGTCACCGCGTTCACACTTTATGCTCTCTTGCTTCAACACAGTTTGGTGGTTTATGTGTCTTACTTCTGTAGCAGTTTAGCGGGACGTTAATTTGGCGATGCGCTCGTTTCTCTTTGTGCTGTGCCTGTGCGCAGGGGCCGGGCTCCCCGCACTGATCTCTGCCGGGCCGGCTGGCTGGGACTCTCGGGAATTAGCGCTCCAGGCCGACCTCCCGGCTCCTGAAGACGCAGCCCAGTCGGAGGATTTGAACCTGGCAGATGCGCCCTCCGAAGACCTGTCTGCAAGCGAGAACGACTCGCAGTCCTTGGCTCCCGACTTTCGCCGCCTTCCCGTGTCCAGAGACGCGTACTCGCCCTACTTCGACAAGGAGAAGATGAAGCCCGAAGCCGGCAGCCGCCCCTTACCCGCCTACATCAAGAGCGTCCTGTTTCCTCCCCAGCGAGGGCGGCAGCCGGCTCGCCCGGCCATCGGGGGCACCCGAGGAGTGGCTGTGTGGTGCGACTCCAGCAGGATGTACGTGAGGGTCAGTCGGCTCCTGTTCGGCTTCAGCTGTCGGCCATCGGAGGTGACCTTGGGCAACTGCAGCGTCAGCCAAACCACACGCAGTTACTTCTTCTTCATCTACGGGCTTCACGAGTGCGGCACCGAGCGATCGGTAAGCGGGTCTTTATCTACAGGCAGTGTATCGATGTGAGCTGTAGGGCGGTATCGGGGTTGCCTTTCCTGGGAATATCCCTTCCTCTGTGACCCTGCAGGTTGTCCAGGGCTGCCTGGTGTACTCCAACACTCTCCGCTATGCCCCGCCCTCCTCCAGTGCACCTGTGCATCGCTTCATTCCCTTCTCTGTGCCTGTCAAGTGCTCCTACAACAGGTAGGCAGGGCTCTGCTGCTGCTGAGAAGCCGCTGGGAAAGTGTCCAGAAGCCCCTCATCCCCTCTGTCCTGCAGGTTCCACTACTCCTACAAGGTTGGCTATGTCCCCACGTGGGCCAGGAGAAGGACCTTCTTCAAGGACCTGAAGAACAAGCACAGCTTTGTCCTGCTCACCACCAACTGTAAGCTCCTTGAGCGAGTGGCTCCACCTGCCTGCAGGGGGTGCTGTGTGCAGGTGTAATGCTGCCTCTCTCTCTCTCCAGCCCACTGGGTCCGGCTCTCTCCTAAGGATGAGTACTTCCTGGGTCAGCCCATGTACTTCCAGGCCACTGCCTACTTTGCCACAGCGGAGCAGAGGCTGTACATCCACTCGTGTTACGTAACGGAGAAACCAGACCAGCACTCCCAGCCCCGTTTCCCCGTGATCGACAACTTGGGGTACGGCCCCTTCTGGGAGGGGAGGTGGGCAGGAGCCCCGAGAGCCTGCAGGGGTTCATCCTTGTCCTTGTCCCCAGGTGCATGGTGGACAGCAAGGCTGCCTGTCCAGGTTTGTCCCCTCCAAGCAGAAGGATGTGCTCCGCTTCACAATTGATGCCTTCCTCTTCCAGAAGAAGCTGTCCAGGAAGGTACTGCTCTCAAAGGCTGCTCAGCCTTCTCGCTCTACTGATCCATGGTCTGCTTTTTCATCCATGATCTAGATGTGAACCAGACTGTGGCAGCTCTAGTGCCTAGAGCTGCCAGCTTGCCTTCACTGATGGCAGAAGGTCCTTCTCTGTCCCTCTATTGGCCTTGATCCCTTAATGCTGTGACCTTCCCTCTTGCAGCATGAAGTGACTGAGCTGTACATGCACTGTGTCATGGCTGTGGCTCCTGCTAAAGCAACACCAGGGACCAAGTCCTGCACCTACAACAGGGAGGCTAAGAGGTACTTCTGCAAGGAGCCTGCTGAGGGTGCTCTGGGACATGCCAGGTTTAGGCCTCACCTGTCCTCCTCCTCTCCTCCAGGTGGGAGGAACTGTATGGTGACCATGAGGTCTGTGCCTGCTGTGAGTCCAGGTGTGCTGGCAGTCGGAATGAAGGTGGGTCTGGTTCTCTATCCCTTGTGGATGCATCTCTGCCCAAGAGACAACCATGCTTGGACAACTGAGGAATGATCCCGTGCTGGACAAAGGGACTTTTTAGATGAGTAGACTCTGGGTCCCCAGCTGTAGCAGATCCCTCACTGCTGGGTGCCGCTTGTCCACAGGTACCAGGAGCCTGGTTACCAGCAGTCGGGTGGCTGTGGCACCAGTAGAAGCTCCTCTGGATGTGGGAGCTGACTGGACTGAGGATGAGGAGGGAGACCCTCAGATCTCCAGTGAAGATGCTGAGAGCACCAGTGAGGATGTGGAGGGAGCAGAGGACTTTGGAGATGTTGGCCAGTGGACAGGTAGGGTCTGGCAGGAGGAGCCCCTATAGGGGTGGGTGTCCTGCAGTTCAGCTGGATTGTTCTCCTTCTTCCTCCCCAGGTGCCTGAATGAAGGCTCCAGCCTGGCCCTTGTGACTCTCCTGCCTCCACTTGCCTTGTAATGGCAACATCTCAATAAAGCTGTGAAAGACCCTTCTGCTTGCCCTTGTTTCTTTATGGTTTGAATGGGGTGGAGGAATTCAAGGGAAGTATTTGTGGGGGTTCCCCTTTCAAGAATTCTTCCCGTATTGCTGCCACTGAAGACTGAAAATTGATGTTGTAATAAAGCATTGTACTGGGGGAAGATGGCCGCACTATTCCTTGGGCAGGTCATTGTGACTTTTTTACTGGGGGAGAGACAGAGGTGTTCAATATACTGGCAGTCCTCCTGTTTCCTAGAGGGGTAGTGCTTATGGAGTGTCAGTTGCTACTGTAGTGCCCAGTAAGAGTGAGATCTGATGTCCTATTCTAGGCTGCACAAACTGACTAAAAGAAACACAAGGAAGGGATTGTCAACAGGGGCTTGGTGTAAAGTAGGCCTTCCTTCCTTAGCAGAGGAACAATACTGGTGCCCAAACATCAGTGAATAATGGTACAGTTAGAATCTCGGAGGTCTTATGTTATGGGTGTTGGTTTCACAGCAGTGGTATTGGACAGTCACGGGAAGTATTAGGATTGAAATTGGAGATCCCAGTACTTAACTGGGAAGACAAGTGTTCACAACCACCTCTACTAGCAGCACAGACTGTGTAGATTGAGACTGAACGCTTACTACACAAAGCCTCTCCACTGTTTCAGTGTCCCATGTCATGAATTTCAAGTGAATCCTAGTCTTCCTTTGTGACTACCTATAATTTGCACAAATCCTGCTGGCCCACTGACACTGTTAATTTTTAGCCCTACTGCAATGCCCTATTAAAGTTTCAAGGATTTAGGCTAAACTATTTTATATAATGGTTCCAAAGGTGGCTTCTCAAAGCACTTGACATAATTATAAGAATACACAGGATAAAACAATTCCAATAGACAGAGGAGACCATGGATGGTGGTACTAAGGAAAGTAAAAGCAGAGGGGTAAAGAATGGAACCAGTTCAGTAAAGGCTCTTCTACAGAACAAGGTGTTGAGTCTGAATTTGAAGGAGTTTAGGGAAGGAGACTCTGCTATCCTTGGGGAGAGAGTTCCAGAGCTTGGGGGCATAACAGGAGAAGGCCCTGTCACCCATACAGTGTAGATGGGCGTGGGGGACAGGTAGGAGACCAGAATAAGAAGAGCGAAGGTTCTGAGGTGGGGAGTAGGGTGATAATAGATCAAACTGCTACTGAGGTGAAAACTGAAACCTTTTGCTATATAAAAAGACTCCTTTCCACCACTAATTTATACAGGTTTGGTTCATTTGGGTTTTATCAGTTAAACATTTAAGAGAAGTCATTGTCCTGATCGCGGCCGAGCCCGACACACGGTACCGTCTGGTTTCTGTCGCTGGGCGCTCACCCTGTGGTCCATATGGGTCCTAATGCCCCAGTATATGGTAGTGGCAATTTCCCTAAGGAAACAAATACTCCACATTAGTCTGAATGCCACATTCTTCATTGGTCCCATTACATCACAGAAAAACAAAACTACTCACTCTTTAATCTCGTCTAATCCAAGACGCACCAAATATCACAGTCTTCTTTTAACACGCGTGCTGTGATTCCTCTATGTAGCAGAAATGACAACCGAGGAGCCGAGAGATTATTTCAGCATTTCGCGTCTGAATGGAAAACACAAACGACCAACTTGGAATGACTTGCTTTTGACGCTTTTCAAAGCGTTCTTTGTGCACGACGACTGCGCCACCAAGCAAACTACATAAATATGAGAAAACACGCAAGAGAGTTGTCACTCAGAGTGTCGAAGGGTCAATGTATACTGGGGCTGAGTTGAAATGCAACGTCAGGACTTTTCCGAATTATGTCACACGAAGAGAGCACAGCCCTTTCCGCCCTGCCGCGTGTGTCTCGGTAACTCGCTGTGATCGTATAGTGGTCAGTACTTTGCGTTGTGACCGCAACAACCCCGGTTCGAATCCGGGTCACGGCAGAATAGGGGCGTCTGCTTTTACTACTCGCACGAATGAAGGCAAAAAAAAGCCAATCGATGTGAACGAACGGCGCTTTACAGAGGAGTACTGCCTGACTGGATCGTTGATGAACGACAGAGGCCACTCCGACCTCTTCTCGGTTTTCTTCAATGACTTACTAAGGATCTTCTTCACATTCGCCCATGCAGGGGAAGCCAGTTACACCAAAGCAAACGCAGGAAAGTGTATTTCAAGCAGAGACCAGGAGGGACTTGTTTACACCGAGAGTGGTCGGAGAATGGAACAATGCGCCCAGCCCTGTTGCTGGAGCCGATTCTTGATGAGCTCTTGGGCTCACTAAGAGGCCCCCGCTGGATGCTAATCTTTCTGTTGTTCTTGCAGGTCCTGCGCTGCTTTTGAGCCGACAGAGCTCGTCCTGGTCTGTCGGCACAGCTCAATTGCAAATGATCGGCTCCGCGTACAGAAGGAACGTGCGTTTGGTACAAGAGTGCACGAAGGCACCGGAAATACATTGGGAACAAATGACCGGTTGCTCAAGACCTCTGTGAAGTACAGGAGCGTGCAAAACGAGGCTGTTTCCGCCCGGTCTCGAACCAGGGACCTTTTGCGTGTTAGGCGATCGTGATAGCTGCTACACTACGGAAACCTGCAGGGACCGCTGCTGGTGTCTCGCTTGCGTTTCGGGCTGAGAAATGGACGCGTCACTTTAGGCAGGGGGCGCTGGAGAGAGGAACAAAGGGGGCGATGAAACAAAATGCCGAAACCCGGGATCGAACCAGGGACCTTTAGATCTTCAGTCTAACGCTCTCCCAACTGAGCTATTTCGGCGGTGTGCAAAGCCCACAGCCACCTGCTCCAGCCTTCCTGTGTTGTGGCATGAGCGCACCAAGAGTAGCGGGAGAGTGTTGCAGGAACGTCACTCAGAAGGAAAGCCACTCAGCTGCGCCCTCTGAGCTCTGTCCAGCGCATCTTCCTCGCATGGACTCCTGCCTGCGACGGGCAGGAAACAATTAGCAAGAACAGAACGGCACCCCATGGGTGTCTCATGACCGCACCTTAGGTTGTGACACGTGCAGGTGTGAGGGGTTGCCGGGCTACTTTGGAGCAGAACTTGGGCGGAGGGGGGACGGGAAAGCAGACAAAGAGGTGACACCTCAAGGTCTGCACGATCACAGCTCTCTGCCGCCCCAGGCTTCCGCTCGATAAGCTACTGGACACACCCGCCCCTCCTCACACAGACCGTGGAAAAGCCCCCGAGTGGGAGGGCTCTCTCTTCCTCCCAGGAGCTCTTGGACATGACGCACAGACAGAGCGCGGGGAGCCGCCGCCTGCAAACACGGCTCCAGGCAGGACTCCACTCCGCAGGAGCCGCAGAGCAGAGGAGATGGGGGCAGCTTAGATCCAGTGCAGAGACCTGATCTGTTGTTGCTGTGTACGCTGTCCTTTCTGTTCTCGGGGTAGGACATCAGGAAGCACATTGAAGCGCTGCGACATGCACTGTACAGATCCCGCCACTACTGGGCCCGATTTCCCCGGATCGAAACCGGGCGGAAACAGGCCCATTTCGTTTGTTGCCACGCACACTGTTTGGGGATTCGCCTAGTGCTGTGATCGAACAGACCCACTCACCTCTTAGTGTGGCGGGATCTGCACAGTGGATGTCGCAGCGCATCCTGCTTTCACTTCAATGCATGTCCTGATGTACCCTGGTCTCCCGCGTGACAGGTGGGGATATTTGCCACTATACTAACGAGGAAGACATCGCTCTCTGCTTAGTGTGTAAAACACTTACTTGCAGCATTGTGGGTGCTGTGGTTTAAATGCTATTGGTTTGTGAACAGAATACCCCTATCCAAGTACATTGTGCCACATTAAATAAACACACGAGAAAAAGAGATTCAGAACGCAAAGCTGTGTCAGTGTTCTGTGTAAAAAATCGGTTTGAACATCATGGGAGCTGTTTTTAATAAGCTGCTGAGAAAAGAATATTTTAATCTTCCTGCTGTCAGTAGTATTGTGAATATAGTTGACTCTTACCCGAATGAAAACAGAACGTAAAGGAAGGGTTTCAGAATTCAGACAAAGCTTTATTCCCGTGCTTACAGTCTGAGTAATTGGAGACTGCGCTATTCTGTTGCCTATGGTCATATACGGGTTTTTCGCATGAAGCCATATTGAACAGTATTTCTCGCGTTGTGAACTTGTGCACACAGCGGTCCCCCGGGTTCCAGTTAGTGCGTAATTACGCATCGATGAAAAACCGGAGGTTTTAAAAAAAGATAATTAGCTCACTGATACTTTGATGTAGAGGCTGTGGAAATATCCACATGTCGTGGTCTTTTAAATGCATTTGGTTTGAAGGCGTTCTGTGCTTCCGTTGCGAAGATATGGACAAAAGAATATTCGTGCTTGGTCAAACAAATGTCATATAAACGAAAAAGTAAAGGCTGAGAAAGCATTCACAATGTATTTTATACACAAAGCAAGTATTCTCGCGATTCTAAGAGGTTTCGTGTAAACGCTACAGGCGTGCCAAAATCGTTTTCGAACTTCAAGCTAACTTTTCCCCGGTCTGGTACCATAGGTCACGTAGCTTAAAATCCCAGTCATGTTTTTTTTCCTATCTTGTGGTACATAACGTACCATTTCGGACTATCACAAAGGGCTTGATTTCGTTAAATGCATGTATTAATTTCCTTTCTGGAAAACTTGAAATTCACACAGCTTGCGAGAAATGAAATTCAATTCTTGATTATCAGTGCAGAAGAAATATTGCCAGCTGTCAAAAAAATATATTTTTTTAACCGGAAAGTTGTGAGGTGAGACAGGGACCCACCATTCCGTCTGTGTGGCTCGTTTGGTTGTTAACTGAAAGGTTGGTGGTTCGAGTCCACCCAGGGACGGGTTTCTTTTGCGATGTAAATATTGTCTTCACAAAGGTCGATTGGATTTCTAAGCGAAACCTTAACCATTTTAATATTTGCAGGAAATGCGAGTGCTTAACACGTGTCTGAATCACCGGGAAATGTCCGATTACTGTATGCCCAACATCGCAACTCCCCAGGAAACCAAATTCACCCAAGAAAAAGTCGAGTCGTCATTTATACCCCCGTTGCATCCTCTGCTGAAATATTTTAAAAATATAATGCAGATTTGTTTAAGAACTTGCAAGCTTTGTTACATTAGCACCGTGCATTTGGACTTCGATATTTTGACACATTTACCTTAATTTTAAACATACTGTTCAATCTATTGTAATTTTGTTGTACTATTTAAATATGTTAGCTGAGGATGCAAAGGGGTGAAAGGGGAAGGTCAGAGGTGTAGTAACACCAAGGTTAGGATTGGTGGAGGTGATAAGGATGTTGATGGTTTTTCTCTGTAGAGAATTTTGAGTTTTTTATCCTTCTCTGAAGTGAGAAACTGGAAGAGTTGGGAGTTGAGGGATCTGATGAGGTTAGTTATGAAAGGAAGTTGATGTGGAGCTGTTAGCCGTAAAAACTCCTTAATGTCTTTGATGTTGTCATCAGCGATAAACTGCATTCAGCAAAGATAAAAAGAAAATTATCTTTGCTTACTGCCCTGTCTTTCTCACACCTGAAGAAGGCTCCACAGCCGAAACATTGTGATTCTTTTCTTCTCTTTTCAGCAGGAATAGTCCTTTACTTGTTCCTTTGCAGCCTACGCATGCTGACGCAGCTACCCACCCGATAGCTAACATTCCCATAATCACAACTATGAATGTCCACTTTGGGTATTTTTTCCATGATTATTTATTATTATTATTTATTCTGTCATTGAAGCATATTTTATGTCATACTGAAGTGTCCTAATCACTTTTTTAATTTAGAAAGTAAGAAAATGATAAATCACTAGGAATTGCATTTAGCCCGTTCTGATCTAGATTTTCTATATACTTTAACATGCCATGTTCACAATGTCACAACTCATAAATGAAACAGTGAAGTGTTGTAATTACAAATGTACATAGTGTCGGAACATTGAGATGTTTTGGTAATGAGGAAGGAGGGACATGCAATGTTCACAGGGTCAAATTTATAAAACGCTACAGTAAAATTTCTTGTATTTCGGGATTATGAGAGCCTGTTACATTGTGTCTCACACCTCAGTGTCAGAATTTTGAGACATTTTTATAACCAGAGGTAGGTTCATAGCAATAAGCAGAAAATGCGATCATCCTTTGCTCATCCTCGGTTAACCATATAGTCTCATATGCCATGTTCTTAATGTCCCATTTAAAACTGCTATATTAAAATTAAGACTTTTTTATGATCAGAAGGCAAGGTTGTGGTAAATATGCATAAAGTGCAAGTGAACTTATGTTTTGCCTTTGTCTTGTTATTGTGAGTTTTGAAAATTGGTTTTCGATTTTCTGAAATGCGTTTCACACAAAAATGCAATTTGGATAGTCACTACTTATATATTCCCCTTAACTGAGGATATGTACAGTAATCCATCCCGATTAGTACTTTTAAAAATTACTGTAGAGAGAGCCATCAGAAAGGGAATGAAAACTTGCATTAATCAAAATCAAGCTGCATGTAATCATCCATAGTGATACATTTTGTAAGACAAGACAGGAAAAAAGACACTGGTGGGATTTGAACGCAGAATCTCCTGTTTAATAGGAAAACACTTTAACCAAATCAGCCAAGATGCTGTCAGAGTATTAACATCATGTCTGCGTCAGTGATTACAGCTGACTATCGCTGGAGGACAGTTCACTGTGAACAAGTCAGCCTGCATAATGAGGGGGAAGAGAGTGACCTCTGTGATGCACTATAGAGTTACATTAACCTTCTATCCAACTGTTCTATGCTGCATTCTACCCTAGTGGTAAATATTGGTTTCCGTGCATGTAATATTCCTTTTTTTGTCAAATTTTATCAAGCACAAATTTTGCTGTTGAAAATAAGCCTTGTGGTTTTCAATGTTGTGATCCTTTTACCCCAGTGTCACCAAAATTGATACATTGTGCTTTGGCAATTCTTCAGGCTATATTGTTTAGAGGAGCTCAGTTGAATAAGTTTATATTAAGTATTTCTTTTCCCTTTAATCCTTTAAAACATATTACATTTTCAAAACATTGTATCTTTCTTCCTACTATTTGTAGCGGCAATGCTTATTAATAAGACAGAATTAAGTGTTGCTGTGCTTTCCCAAATGAGGCCCCATCTCTCTCTTCAAGCTATTCAGGCAGGCTGATTTAAAGATGTTTTCTTTTGATAGGGGACAGCTCCCAAATGGGGATGCATTTAGCTAAGCCTAGCTATCATGATCAGTGGGCATCCATTGGCGCCTATCTGTCTAGGGAGTGCCAGATGGACATCTGGACTGCATTCCTAAGTGTCAGGAGTAAGTGACTCATATCTCACCTTGATCAACCAATCAGGGACTGGTAGGGCCGAGTAACCCACGTGGCTCTCTGATGCCCATGAAACTTTCATCCAATGAACGAGCTGAAGTTCCTCCAGGTAAAAACAGGCAACACAGAGCTCCAAGACTATTCTAAAGGGAATTCAAAGGAGAATTCCAGGAGTGTGAGACAATTCCAGGGCGGGACGGCCCAGGAGCAGAAAGGCTGCCAAGGGCAGGACATTCTCGCAGCGCGCCTCCTGACCATCCTGAGACTCAGCCCGGACAACCACGGAACGGCCAGTGTGTCCGAGTGCCAGAACTTTCCTTTGTTCTAAGAGTCTAGAGCAGAGGTTGCCAGAGAGTAACCAGAGGATCCACCCGAGCAGGCCTCGTGAACAGGTCAGAACTGTGGACAGCTGAATCACTATTCAGAACTAGCTCTTCATCAGGAACGAACCGGTCCACTTCCTGACTTGCTGGGACTCACAGTCATCTTTTCTCCTGTGTGCAAACTTTGCTAGTTAAAGCCAACACTAACTAGCTGGTCAGTGAGCATCAGCAGCGCACGGTCACAAGCCACACAGCACAGCCTGGCACCGAGCCAGAGAGCGCGGATTGGACAGCAACAGCCTGCAACTGTTTCTTTGTGCCCGCAGGAGATCTGAATCCCCAGAGACTGGATGAGTATTCAACTTCAATGCATTACAGCTCGAGAAATCAATTGTTATCCCAAACAGTTGATATCAATTTAATTCCTAAGAGTTATGTACTTGTTTTGAGTATCTAATGTAGAAGTTGTAACCAAGTTCAATTACAAAATGGTCTAAATGAATGATATACTGAACGTATGTCCTCTTGATATATGTAACTCTTGGTAACTGATTGAATATATACCCTTTGTATTCTGATAACCCTCTCGATAAGATCTGTTAGGTTCATATGCATATTCCATATATTAAGAAATGTATCCTCATGTATTAGTACCTGTGTGTGTGCATTGTTTGAGTTATATCGCATGGTTGGATTCTAAAGCCATTAAAAGAATCATTTTGTGATTTACTGCTACAATTAATAATTGTCCCAGTAAATGCCCAAACCCTACAGAACTGGTGCCTTCAGAGAGCACACTACATAGTGATGACATCTTTCTGTATGATCAGGACAGGAGCTGCAGGTCCACTGTGTTGTGGCTGCAGTACAATTTTAGCTTATTATTATAATACTTTTTAACAGCGACAGATTCTTAAGATCACAAGGTGTTTACGATATTATTTCAGTATTAAGCTGTTACTACATTCGGACCTGTCCCATAGGATTCAGTGTTCCATTAGTTTGGCACTAAACTGCTTAGTCTATTGCAGGAATTGTACTTAGTCCTGTCCTGTAGTGTCATCTAGAGAGCAGCAGCTGTTTCCTTGGGCTCATTGCAATTGGGAACATTGTGATTATTGAGCAGGGGACTAAAGTCAACAGACGAGCGCGTTGCAAATCGGTAGTAATCTGGCGTACAGAGCTGCATGCTAATCTCTGGATCATCTCCAGTTAATGCGATGCTGTTCTTACCTTGCAATTGACCCAGTCTGACTACTGGCACCAACCCTGTTATTACAAAGAAACTTCTTGTGTACCTACCGTGATACATAAGTTTGGTGGAGAGGTTTGGCAGCCCATATTCAGTCAAAGATGTGTGTGCAGATCACTGTGATATATAGGCATCAACAAACTGACAAATACAATATTAAATGTTTAACTGATAAAGCCCAAATGAACCAAACCTGTATAAATTAGTGGTGGAAAGGAATCTTTATATATAGCAAAAGGTCTCTGATCCTTTGGTAAGAACGATGGGTATATAACCCATTGTCCTCAATATTAGAAATGAATCCTTGAGCATTGCCGTTGTACCAACGATCCTCAAAAGTGCTGCCATTACCACTGTTCCATAAAATCCTAACATTACCTGTCTTGCATAAATTGTAGAACATGCCATCACATTTCAGTTGCTTCTCAGTAGCAGTTTGATCTATTATCACCCTACTCCCCACATCATAACCTTCGCTCTTCTAATTCTAGTCTCCTAACTGTCCCCCAAGCCTGTCTACACTGTATGTGTGACAGGGCTTTCTGCTGTTATGCCCCCAAGCTCTGGAACTCTCTCCCCAAGGATACCAGAGTCACCTTCCCTAAACTCCTTCAAATTCAGACTCAACACCTTCTTCTGTAGAAGAGCCTTTACTGAACTGGTTCTATTCTTTACCCCTCTGCTTCTACTTTTCTCCTCAATCTATTGGAATTGTTTTATCCTGTGTATTCTAATTGTAATTTTGTCAAGTGCTTTGAGAAGCCACCTTCGGAACCATTATATAAAATAGTTTATTCTAAATCCTTGAAACTTTAATAGGGCACTGCAGTAGGGCTAAAAATTGACAGCCTTAGTGGGCCATCATGATTTGTGCAAATTATAGGTAGTCACAAAGGAAGACTAGGATTCACTTGAAATCCATGACACGGGACACTGAAACAGTGGAGAGGCTTTGTGTAGTAAGCGTTCAGTCTCAATCTACACCACCTGTGCTGCTGGTAGAGGTAGTTGTGAACACCTGTCTTCCGGATCAAGTACTGGGATCTCCAGTCTCAATCCTAATACTTATGACTGTCCACTACCACTGCTGTGAAACCAACACCCATAACATAAGACCTCCGAGATTCTAACTGTACCATTATTCACACACCAGTATTGTTCCTCTGCTAATGAAGGAAGGCCTACTTTACACCAAGCCCCTGTTGACAATTCCTTCCTTGTGTTTATTTTAGTCAGTTTGTGCAGCCTAGAATAGGACATCAGATCTCACTCTTACTGGGCACTACAGTAGCAACTCACTCCATAAGCACTACCCCTCTCGGAAACGGGAGGATTTCCAGTATATTGAACACCTCTGTCTCTCCCACAGTAAAAAAAAAAAAAAAGTCACAATGACCTGTCCAAGGAATAGTGCGGCCATCTTCCCCCAGTACAATGCTTTATAACTCCAGCCATTTTCAGTCCTCATTGGCAGCAATACAGGAAGCATTCTTGAAAGTGGAACCACCACAAATACAGTACTTTAATTTATTAATGGGTCTCACTTCCCTTGAATTCCTCCACCCCATTCAAACCTGTAAACCATAAAGAAACAAGGGCAGGCAGAAGGGTCTTTCACAGCTTTATTGAAATGTTGCCATTACAAGGCAACTGGAGGCAGGAGAGTCACAAGGGCCAGGCTGGAGCCTTCATTCAGGCACCTGGGGAGGAAGAAGGAGAACAATCCAGCTGAACTGCAGGACACCCACCCCTACAGGAGCTCCTCCTGCCAGACCCTACCTGTCCACTGGCCAACATCTCCAAAGTCCTCTGCTCCCTCCACATCCTCACTGGTGCTCTCAGCATCTTCACTGGAGATCTGAGGGTCTCCCTCCTCATCCTCAGTCCAGTCAGCTCCCACATCCAGAGGAGCTTCTACTGGTGCCACAGCCACCCGACTGCTGGTCACCAGGCTCCTGGTACCTGTGGACAAGTAACACCCAGGAGTGAGGGATCTGCTATACCCAGAGACCCACAGTCTACTCATCTACACAGTCCCTTTGTCCAGCACGGGATCATTCCTCAGTTGTCCAAGCATGGTTGTCTCCTGGGCAGAGATGCATCCACAAGGGATAGAGAACCAGACCCACCTTCATTCCGGCTGCCAGCACACCTGGACTCACAGCAGGCACAGACCTAATGGTCACCATACAGCTCCTCCCACCTGGAGGAGAGGAGGACAGGTGAGGCCTCCACCTGGCATGTCCCAGAGCACCCTCAGCAGGCTCCTTGCAGAAGTACCTCTTCACCTCCCTGTTGTAGGTGCAGGACTTGGTCCCTGGTGTTGCTTTAGCAGGAGCCACAGCCATGACAGTGCATGTACAGCTCAGTCACTTCATGCTGCAAGAGGGAATGTCACAGCATTAAGGGATCAAGGCCAATAGAGGGACAGAGAAGGACCTTCTGCCATCAGTGAAGGCAAGCTGGCAGCTCTAGGCACTACAGCTGCCACAGTCTGGTTCACATCTAGATCATGGATGGAAAAGCAGACAATGGATCAGTAGAGCAAGAAGGCTGAGCAGCCTTTGAGAGCAGTACCTTCCTGGACAGCTTCTTCTGGAAGAGGAAGGCATCAATTGTGAAGCAGAGCACATCCTTCTGCTTGGAGGGGACAAACCTGGACAGGCAGCCATCTGCCTTGCTGTCCACCATGCACCTGGGGACAAGGACAAGGATGAACCCCTGCAGGCTCTCGGGGCTCCTGCCCACCTCTCCTTCCAGAAGGGGCCGTACCCCAAGTTATCGATCACAGGGAAACGGGGCTGCGAGTGCTGGTCCGGTTTCTCGGTTACGTAACACGAGTGGATGTACAGCCTCTGCTCCGCTGTGGCAAAGTAGGCAGTGGCCTGGAAGTACATGGGCTGACCCAGGAAGTACTCATCCTTAGGAGAGAGCCGGACCCAGTGGGCTGGAGAGAGAGAGGCAGCATTAGACCTGCACACAGCACCCCCTGCTGGCAGGAGGAGCCACTCGCTCAAGGAGCTTACAGTTGGTGGTGAGCAGGACAAAGCTGTGCTTGTTTTTCAGGTCCTTGAAGAAGGTCCTTCTCCTGGCCCACGTGGGGACATAGCCAACTTTGTAGGAGTAGTGGAACCTGCAGGACAGAGGAGATGAGGGTCTTCTGGACACTTTCCCAGCAGCTTCTCAGCAGCAGCAGAGCCCTGCCTACCTGTTGTAGGAGCACTTGACCGGCACAGAGAAGGGAATGAAGTGATGCACAGGCGCACTGGAGGAGGGCGGGGCATAGCGGAGAGTGTTGGAGTACACCAGGCAGCCCTGGACAACCTGCGAGGTCACAGAGGAAGGGGTATTCCCAGGAAAGGCACTAGCCCTACAGTTCACATCAATACATTGCCTGTAGATGAAGACCCACTTACCGATCGCTCGGTACCGCACTCGTGAAGCCCGTAGATGAAGTAGAAGTAATGGCGTGTGGTTCGGCTGACGCTGCAGTTGCCCATGGTCACCTCCGATGGCCGACAGCTGAAGCCGAACAGGAGCCGACTGACCCTCACGTACATCCTGCTGGAGTCGCACCACACAGCCACTGCTCGGGTGCCCCCGATGGCCGGGCGAGCCGGCTGCCGCCCTCGCTGGGGAGGAAACAGGACGCTCTTGATGTAGGCGGGTAAGGGGCGGCTGCCGGGTTCATCTTCTCCTTGTCGAAGTAGGGCGAGTACGCGTCTCTGGACACGGGAAGGCGGCGAAAGTCGGGAGCCAAGGACTGCGAGTCGTTCTCGCTTGCAGACAGGTCTTCGGAGGGCGCATCTGCCAGGTTCAAGTCCTCCAACTGGGCTGCATCTTCAGGAGCCGGGAGGTCGGCCTGGAGCGCCAATTCCCGAGAGTCCCAGCCAGCCGGCCCAGCGGAGACCAGTGCAGGGAGCCCGGCCCCTGCGCACAGGCACAGCATAAAGAGAAACGAGCGCATCGCCAAATTAACGTCCCGCTTAATTGCTACAGGAGTAAAATAAGTAAACCACAAAACCGTGTTGAAGCAAGAAAGCATAAAGTGTGAACGCGGTGACTAGGTTTTTATACTGGCAGGACTTGCTACCAAACACCTGGTCACAATACCGCTCAATCAACACAATCAATTACACACACAGAGACCCGGATTGTTCTCAGCGTCTAATTAGAACCTGCTTCCAGTCTGAGGCGGGACTCCGTGAAGCCTCCTGAACACTTTCCCGTGTGTATCTGACCTCAGCGGAGGAGTTCCACGCAATTTCGACAGAATTAAATCACCCACACGTGTAAAATTTGCTCAGATTAATTTATTGTTCAATTAGTTTCTAATTTCCGAGGAAAGTGTGTTAAACTCGCTGTCAGACAGAGTACGGAACATGCGACACGTCCGTCCACACTTTCTTTTATCGAGGGGGCTGTTCTATCAACACGTACCGCAATGAAAATAATTTTACTATTTTTCATGTGTAATTGCATGTCATATTAAAATGTGTAATACAAGCATTTCTTTGTTTTCCAGTAAAGAAATACTGATCAGCTTTTGACATGATCTGATAATAATTTGTCTGATTTTCCAGAGATTGCTTTTGCTTCGCAGCACTGAGAACCTATGGAAGCCCGTTTCCGCCAGGGAGTAAAAAAAACGCACTATGGTATCTCAGAATTGTGACTTAGAATCATAGAATTGCGACCTAAAAACTCAGAATTTTGACTTTATCTCTCACATTTGCGACTTCGAAATAGCCCATATTTCATTGTCTGTCCTTTTGTTATTGTAACGGATTCGGGTTCTAGGGCTTGTGCCCTCACCGCTCCCACCCTACTTCGTGCCTCAAACCCCGTATTGGCTCAAACCCAGGTCTTGCTGGCTAGAACCCGAATCCGTTGCAATAACAAAAGGACAGACAATGAAATATGGGCTATTTCGAAGTTGCAAATGTGAGATATAAAGTCGGAGTTGTGAGTTATTAAGTCGCAAATCTGAGTTACTTAGCCGGAATTCTGCGATACCATAGCGCGTTTTTTTAACTCCCTGGCGGAAACGGGCTTTCATACATTTCAATTAGTCTGATCAGTGCAGGACAAGTTAATGTAGAATCATTACTATGTTTGTCTCTTGTTTGTATATAAATGAATGTCTTTGACAACTTAATGTTAGTTTTTAATTTAGTTTTACGATGTAGGTCATGCGTTAACATATGCACGAGCATACGAAATGTCTCACTCCTGATTCAGCTCATGCTCCATAGGAGAGAAGAGATTCCTCCTGCTTTTCGTACAATCATATCAGAACAGAAGCCCGTGTCGCCCAGCTCTGATTCAAGAGCGACTCGCATCTTCAGCCCTTTTTTTATTCGTGATCCTAATTTTCTTTAGTTATGATCAATATTGAACTTTTTCTAAATAAAACGACAATAATCAAACATGCAGGCAGACTTTTAAAAAGTATTAGGAGCTGACAGGGTTCCCCTTTGGAATAGTTGTCAGAAAATGTGAGAAAAGGAAAGGTACGTAAGCTCTCACACACAGCATTGGAGATTGGCATCTGATTGAAAAAAAAAACTACCTGTCTCCCCAGCATTTAACGGTGCTGTTGTTTTGATTTTACATATTGTTAGCATTTTATGAATTGTTAAAAGATTGATACACAAATCGCTAAATAAGAAAACGTAAAAACCCTAGCTGTAAGCAATTGGCCATTCATATTCCTGAATTTTAAATCCCTGTGTTTTTCTGTATCCGAATGCCTGGTGCAGCTAATTTGAAAGCAGAGTCTACCATTTACTGTATTGCAGAAGCGTATTGTTGCCACCAAGGAAAAAAAAATCCTGAGTTTACAGGAGTAAAGGAGGAAACATGCAAACACCGTTTAGAAAAAACACACACGTCTCAGGCCTTAACCATGACAAGAATGGAATTTGAACCTAGATGAGCAGAGCACAATGGATTAGCAATCCAAAAACTCCTGACTCCTGTTTAATTTTCTTTTCGCTTGCTCGATTTGTAGTACGCTCCTCAATCCTTACAACCGATAAACAAAACGGCTTCATGTGCCACAGCATTCTGCTGCAGGTACGGGTTGCACCGTGTATTAGGCGAACCCGAATTAAATATTTCAAATATGTGAAGAATTTCATGAAAAAGATCACAGCCAATGTCAGCAAATCGGAGCCTGTAGGCAGCTTCAACAGAACAAAACGATCTGAAGCCGCAATTCTTTCATAGAGTGTATTGTGACACTCTAACCACACTGTTGCTATTACTGCTACTTCTGCTGCCGTTGGTTAAAACTCTACTCAGCGGGCAAGTAAAGGTGTACAAGGAATAGACTACTTTGAGCCGTCCAAATTCCATTATGTGAATTTAAGCTTTTTTTAATTAATAATAGCATTAGTAATACAATGCGTGCTCAGAAATGTTACTTATTAGCTTATGAAGCAACAGTGTTTCGACAATTTGCGGTCTTCAAAAAGTAAACGCTGAAGTTTTTATACTTCCTTGTGAGCAGATCACCTTTGATTTAGAAAAGGAAAACTTACTCCCCTGTTGCTTTCATTGCAATATCTGAATCGAGACCCAAGCGCTAAGAAAGCTGAATAACGCAAAAGACATATTCCCGATTTTAATTTAGATACACATTTTCTAATGCAGCTTTCATTACAAGACAGTCTATTTCTCGAAAGCGTGTTATGTAAAAAAGAGAAAAACGAAAATATATGCGACCCACTATGCCTTCCTCCAAATCTTTTTCTAGATCTCTTCGTCATACCTTCTCTTCCTCCCTGGGCCACTTGCCCGCTTCTCTCACTAAACCAGCATTCCGTCTCTTTACAGCTATCTGTTCCAAGACCAGGCTTTCTAACCACCTTCTATTCCTTTACAGATGTCGTCGACATAATATCATCCCTAAAGGATTTCGCCTTAAATTTAATACCTTTTCTTTTGACTCTGATACCACCCAGAGTAACACTCAGAGACTTCTAAAACAATTTTCTAGGAAACTAATGCTCTCTACCATTTTCTCCCTCAAAAAACAGATTATCCTTTCCGACAACAACATCAAAGAGGCTAAGGAATTTCTACGGCTGACAGCTCCACATCATCTTCCCTTCATAACTAACCTCATTAGATCTCTCAACTCTAAACTCTACCAGTTTCTCACTACAGAGAAGGACAAAAAACTCAGTCATCTTCTACAGAAGAAAACCATCAACACCCCGAACACCCTCACCAACCCTAACCTTGTTGTCACCATACCTTCTGACCTTTCCCTTTCACAGGATGAGCGATCCCTCCTCAGCAAAGGGCTCAGTTTTGTACCAGTTCCCAGGAAACTGGACATCCCCCAGACCAATGTCGACCTTAACCGCTTTTACCGCAGGATCCGTCTCAGAGCACATTTTGCCGACAATTTCTCTTCACAGGCAGCTGATAATAACCCGGTTATTGATGTCATTAACAACATTAATCCCAAACAGAGCTGTTGGACTCCCTCCTCTGGCCGTTTTCCACCAGTTGATTATTTCATCAACCAATGCACTAATCAAGCTCCCAAGGCACTCCGTATACCCAGTAAACATAGGTCTAACCTCACGCAAGGAGAAAATCAGGCGCTCCAGTCTATCCGCAACAGGGATGATATTGTCACCAAACCAGCGGACAAAGGAGGTGCTGTTGTGGTGTGGCGTAAGGATCTATATATCTTTGAAGCCTCTAGACAACTAACTGACACTTCTGCCTACCTCCCTCTCCAACAGGACCCTACCACTGACTACCAAAAGGAAGTGGTATCCACCATTTCCCTTTTTATCAGCAGTAACGAGCTCCCCCAGGAGGCGAACCGGCTCATCATGGAACATCCACAGGTATCTCAATTTTACCTCCTCCCCAAAATCCACAAACCGGACACCCCTGGACGTCCCATCGTATCAGCATGTAACTGTCCAACTACTTACATCTCAGCCTTTCTCGACAGCCTCATGAAACCGCTGGTTGATCTTCCCTCATACATCAAAGACACCAACCACGCGCTCCAACTTTTTAATGATTTCCAATTTCAGGGTACCGAATGCTACATTTTTACCATGGACATCACATCTCTGTACACCGCCATTCCCCATAATGACGGCCTTACAGCCCTCAAGCACACGCTGGACAAACGCACAGTGCTTGATCCACCCACCCACACCCTGGTACGCCGTGCAGAATTGGTCCTCACACTGAACGCATTCTCTTTCAATAATCTTTTTTACCAACATGTCAGTGGAGTTGCCATGGGCACCAGAATGGGACCCAGCTATGCCAACATTTTTGTCAGCTGGGTAGAAGAACGCTTCTTCGCATCCTACACTGGCTATGTCCCTGACCTCTACAAGCGATATATTGATGACTGCGTCGGTGCCGCCACATGCGCCAACGATCAGCTTGAGTTCTTCCTGCACCATTTCACCAACTTCCACCCGTCCCTCAAATATACGGTTAACATATCTTCCACCACTCTTCCGTTTCTAGACATCCACTTGTCTATCAACTACCCCCGACTGTCCACTTCAGTTTATTACAAACCCACGGATTCACACAGCTACCTCCTGTACAGCTAATTTTACCCCAACCACACTAAAAACTCTCTTCCTTTTTCACAATTCCTTAGGTTACGACGATTATGCAGCGACGACATCGACTTAGAGAACCAAGCCCTCGAAATGTACTCATTTTTCATCAACAGAGGATACCCCAGCAGTGTGATTGACAAGGCCCTTGCCCGAGCCAAAAACACCCCCCGGACCATCAACCCGATCAGGAACTCCCGCCGTAAAAACTGCATTCCTTTGGTGCTTCCTTACCACCCTAACACACTTCCTATCCCCAGGACCATTAACCAGAACTTTTCCATCGTACAGGATGATCCCTCCATTGGGGCCCTCTTTTCTGACCGCCCTATCATCTCATATCGCCGACCACCTAATCTGCGTAACCTCCTTGTTCACAGCTCCCTTGACCGCCCTCAACAACCATCCACACCAGGCACTTTCCCTTGCAACAGAGCTCGCTGTATCACCTGCAAGTACACAGCCACCACCACACTCATTCAAGGCCCCTCAGGACAATTTCCGGATCACCCAGACAGCATCTTGTACCTCCAGCAACCTTATTTACTGTATCTCTTGCAGTAAATGCCCATCCATCTACATTGGAGAAACAGGAAGGAGACTCGAAGACCGCTTCAGAGAACACGTCAGGGCTGTGAAGATTAAAGATCTCTCCAAGCCCATTGTTTCTCATTTCACCTCTGACGGCCACAACCACTCTAATCTCTCTGTATGTGTTCTCAAAGACAGTTTTCAGAAACTCATACATCAGAAAGACCACCGAAACTAAAATTATTCTGCAGCTAGGATCACACATTCTCCCTTCCCTTAACGACAGACTACTGTTCTTTTAAATTTTCTCCATTCATTGGAAGTTTCATTTCACACCTCTCTGCACCCAATCTGACTTCAAACCTCTTGATTGGCCTCTCTTTCTGTCCCCTGCTCCCGCCTCTCACTCCTCCTCTCTCCCAGCCTTTGTTCTCCCTCTACTTTACCTTTGCCTACTGCCCTGTCTCTCTCACACCTGAAGAAGGCTCCACGGCCGAAACGTTGTGTTCTCTTTCTTCTTTTTTTCAGCATGGAATAAACCTATTACTTGACACTGATTTATGCAGAGAGTAGCGGGGGTGGGATGTCAGGGCCATACGACACTTCTTTACGTAGAGAGTGGCAGGCGTGCAATGTCAGGGCCTGACAACACTGCTTAACGCAGAGAGTGGAGGGGTGGGTCTCAGGGCCATATGACAGTGCTTAACGCAGTGAGTGGCGAGGCTGGGATGTCAGGGCTATACGACAGTGCTTTACGCAGAGTGGAGGGGGCGGGATGTCAGGGCCTGACAACACTGCTTAACGCAGAGAGTGGAGGGGTGGGTGTCAGGGCCATATGACAGTGCTTTAGGCAGAAGGTGGCGGGGGTAGGATGTCAGGGCCTGACAACACTGCTTTATGCAGAGAGTGGTGGGGGTGGGATATCAGGGCTTGACGACACTGCTTTATGCAGAGAGTGGCGGGGGTGGGATGTCAGGGCCTGACAACACCGCTTAATGCAGAGAGTGGAGGGGTGAGTGTCATGGCCATAAGACACTGCTTTATGCAGATAGTGGAGGGGTGATTGTCAGAGCCATAAGACACTTCTTTAAGCACAGAGTGGCAGGGGTGGGATGTCAGGGCCTGACGATACTGCTATACGCAGAGAGTGGAAGGGGTTGGATGTCAGGGCCATACGACAGTGCTTTACGCAGAGAGTGGCAGGGTTGGGATGTCAGGGCCTGACGATACTGCTTATCGTAGAGAGTGGCAGGGGGTTAGATGTTAGGGCCATATGACACTTCTTTACGCAGACAGTGGCGAGTGTGGGATGTCAGGGAATGACGATACTGCTTTACGCAGAGAGTGGCGGGGGTGGGATGTCAGGGCATGAAGACACTGCTTTACTTAGAGAATGGAGGTGTGGGTGTCAGGGCCATACGACAGGGGTTAACGCACAGAGTGGGAGGGGTGGGATGTCAGGGCCTGATGAGACTGCTTTATGCAGAGAGTGGAGGGGTGGGTGTCAGGGCCTGACAGCACTGCTTTATGCAGAGTGTGCAGGGGTGGGTGTCAGGGCTATACGACAGGGGTTAACGCTGAGAGTGGCGGGGGTGGGAAGTCAGGGCCTGACGATACTGCTTTACGCAGAGAGTGGCAGGGGTGGGATGTCAGGGCCATACAACAATTCTTTACGCAGAGAGTGGCGGGGTTGGGATGTCAGAGCCTGACAGCACTGCTTAACGCAGAGAGTTTAGGGGGTGGGTGTCAGGGCCATACGACACTGCTTTATGCAGAGAGTGCAGGGGTGGGTGTCAGGGCCATACGACAGGGGTTAACGCAAAGAGTGGAGGGGTGTGATGTCAGGGCCATACGACAGTGCTTTACACAGAGAGTGGCGGGGATGGGATGTCAGGGCCTCACGAGACTGCATTATGCAGAGAGTGGAGGGGTTGGTATCAGGTCCATATGACACTTCTTTACACAGAGAGTGGAGGGGGTGGGATGTCAGGGCCATACGACAGTGCTTAATGCAGTGAGCAACGAGGCTGGGATGTCAGGGCCTGACCATACTGCTTTACGCAGAGAGTGACGGGGGTGGGATGTCAGGGCCATACGAAAGTGCTTAACGCAGATAGTGGAGGGTGTGGGATGTCAGGGCTTAACAACACTGCTTTATGCAGAGAGTGGAGGGGTGGGTGTCAGGGCCATACGACAGTGCTTAACGCAGTGAGCGGCGAGGCTGGGATGTCAGGGCCATACGACAGTGCTTTACGCAGATAGTGGAGGGTGTGGGATGTCAGGGCCTGACAACACTGCTTAACGTTGAGAGTGGAGGGGTGAGTGTCAGGGCCATATGACAGTGCTTTAGGCAGAGAGTGGCGTGGGTGGGATGTCAGGGCCTGACCATACTGCTTTACGCAGAGAGTGGCGGGGGTTGGATGTCAGGGCCTGACGAGACTGCTTAATGCAGACAGTGGAGGGGTGGGTGTCGGGGCTATACGACACTTATTTATTCAGAGAGTGGCAGGGTTGGGATGTCAGAGCCTGACAGCACTGCTTAACACAGAGTGTGGAGGGGTGGGTATCAGGGCAATACGACACTTCTTTTCGCAGAGAGTGGCAGGGGTGGGATGTCAGGGCCTGACGATACTGCTTTACGCATATAGTGGCGGGGGTGGTATGTCAGGGCATGAAGACACTGCTTCATGCAGAGAGTGGAAGGGTGGGTGTCAGGGCCATACGACACTTCTTTACGCAGAGAGTGACAGGGCCATACGACAGTGCTTTATGCAGAAAGTGGTGGGGGTGGATTTTCAGGGCCAGATGAGACTGCTTTATGCAGAGTGCGGAGGGGTGGGTGTCAGGGCCATACGACACTTCTTTACGTAGAGAGTGGGGGGGGTGGGATGTTAGGGCCTGACGATATTGCTTTACGCAGATAGTGGCAGGGGTGTGATGTCAGGGCCATACGACACTGCTTTACACAGTGAGTGGCGGGGTTGGGATGTCAGGGCCATATGACACTGTTTTACACAGAGATTGGAGGGGTGGGTTTCAGGGCTATACGACAGTGCTTTACGCAGGGAGTGGCAGGGGTGGGATGTCAGGGCCTGACGATACTGCTTTACGCAGAGAGTGGTGGGGTTGTGATGTCAGGGCCATATGACACTGTTTTACACAGAGAGTGGAGGGGTGGGTGTCAGGGCCATACGACACTTCTTTACGCAGAGAGTTGCGGGATTGGGATGTCAGGGCCTGAAGATACTACTTTACGCAGTTAGTGGTAGGGGTGGGATATCAGGGCCATACGGCACTTCTTTATGTAGAGAGTGGCGGGGGTGGGATGTCGGGGCTTGATGACACTGCTTTATTCAATGAGTGGAGGGGTGGGTGTCAGGGCTATACGACAGTGCTTTCCGTAGAGAGTGGTGGGGGTGTGATGTCAGGGCCATACGACACTGCTTTACACAGTGAGTGGCGGGGTTGGGATGTCAGGGATGACAACCGAGGAGCTGAGAGATCATTTCAGCATTTCGCGACCAACTCGGAATGACTTGCCTTTGACGCTTTTCAAAGCGTTCTTTGTGCACGACGACTGCGCCGCCTAGCAGATACAAATGGGTTGTACAACTTTGAACTAGCAAATGGAAGAGGGCTAAGCCCCCTCTCTTTTAGCCCAGGTTAGATCTGTCTCCCAGAATCACCAGGGCGCACACACACACACACACACACACACACACACCGTGCCGTTGAAGTGCTCTGCTTCATTTCTAAGGGCAACTCAACATTCACTCCTACCCCGAGTGCAGAAAAGACAGCATCCACAGCAACAACAGCTCAGGTCTCTGCACAGGAGCTAAGCTGCCCCCATCTCCTCTGCTCTGCGGCTCCTGCGGAGTGGAGTCCTGCCTGGAGCCGCGTTTGCAGGCGGCGGCTCCCCGCGGCCTGTCTGTGCATCGTGTCCAAGAGCTCCTGGGAGGAAGAGAGAGCCCTCCCACTCGGGGGCTTTTCCACGGTCTGTGTGAGGAGGGGCGGGTGTGTCCAGTAGCTTATCGAGCGGAAGCCTGGGGCGGCGGAGAGCTGTGATCGTGCAGACCTTGAGGTGTCACCTCTTTGTCTGCTTTCCCGCCCCCCCTCCGCCCAAGCTCTGCTCCAAAGTAGCCCGGCAACCCCTCACACCTGCACGTGTCACAACCTAAGGTGTGGTCATGAAACACCCATGGGGTGTCGTTCTGTTCTTGCTAATTGTTTCCTGCCCGTCGCAGGCAGGAGTCCATGCGAGGAAGATGCGCTGGACAGAGCTCAGAGGGCGCACCTGGGTGGCTTTCCTTCAGAGTGACGTTCCTGCAACACTCTCCCGCTACTCTTGGTGCGCTCATGTCGCAACACACGAAGGCTGGAGCAGGTGGCCGTGGGCTTTGCGCACCGCCGAAATAGCTCATTTGGGAGAGCGTTAGACTGAAGATCTAAAGGTCCCTGGTTTGATCCCGGGTTTTGGCATTTTGTTTCATCGCGCCCTTTGTTCCTCTCTCCAGCGCACCCTGCCTAAAGTGACGCGTCCCTTTCTCAGCCCGAAACGCAAGCAAGACACCAGCAGCGGTCCTTGTAGGTTTCCGTAGTGTAGTGGCTATTATGTTTGCCTACCACGCGAAAAGTCCCCGGTTCGAGACCGGGTGGAAGCAGCCTCGTTTTGCACGCTCCTGTACTTCACAGAGGTCTTGAACGACCGGTCATTTGTTCCCAATGTATTTCCGGTGCCTTCGTGCACTCTTGTACCAAACGCACGTTCCTTCTGTACGTGGAGCCGATCATTTGCAATTGGGCTGTGCCGACAGACCAGGACGAGCTCTGTCGGCTCAAAAGCAGCGCAGGACCTGCAAGAACAACAGAAAGATTAGCATCCAGCAGGGGCCTCTTAGTGAGCCCAAGATCTCATCAAGAATCAGCTCCAGCAACAGGGCTGGGCGCATTGTTCCATTCTCCGACCACTCTCGGTGTAAACAAGTCCCTCCTGGTCTCTGCTTGAAATGCACTTTCCTGCGTTTGCTTTGGTGTAACTGGCTTCCCCTGCATGGGCGAATGTGAAGAAGATCCTTAGTAAGTCATTGAAGAAAACCAAGAAGAGGTCGGAGTGGCCTCTGTCATTCATCAACGATCCAGTCAGGCATTACTCCTCCTTTTCTGCCAGTATGCGGATTCGAACCGGGGTTGTTGCGGCCACAACACAAATTCTGAGCACTATACGATCACAGCGAGTTACCGAGACATACACAGCCAGTAGGAAAGGATGTACTCTCTTTGTGTGACACTAGTCGGAAAAGTCCTGACGCTGCATTTCAACTGAGCCCTAGTATACATCAACCCTTCAACACTCTGAGTGCCAACTCTCTTGTGTGTTTTCTCCATCAAGCAGGTCATGAAGGCAGCAATTACAGTTTGCTTACATGACGCACGCACAACATGGCTGTATGCTCCCATATGGTCTAGCGGTTACGATACCTGATCTTCACCCAGGTGGCCTGGTTTCAGCTCCTTGTATGAGAACGTGTCAGTTTTGCCTCCTGCTTTCCAAAGATCAGCACCATGTTTTACGCCTCCCTCGAATATCGAAGCTGTCTCTAAATCTGCAAATGAAGATGAGTCGATAAACCACTTGTTTTTCGTATAACTATACATATATTCATTTATTACTGATTTCATTCATTGAGCACGGATACAATAGAGGTACAGCCATTCACTGTTTGACATGTCTGCACTGGTACAGAACCTAGCAATCAGAAAACGGGTGAAACTGTCTTGAGAATTAGCATACAGTACCGAGGCCCCCATGACCAAATAAAGGCTAACCTCAATAATCAGCCTAAATAATGCAGACAACAGCAAAACGACTGACTTTGAAAAGGGAATGAATGTCCGGAAGGAGTAGTGTAACCAGCTTGAAATGCTTCTCCGGACCTCTAACTAAAAGAAACCAGGAACCAGCAGTGGCATCGACTCCTTTCGAACTGGGATCCTATCGCAGCTCGTGGTGTCCTAACTCTCCCGTATCTGATATTGGACCAAGCACATCAGGAGAGAGCGCGAACGCAGTCCCCCACTACCAGAAATTATGCAGTCGAGATTCCCACATTTGGGGAATTCGCAGGGGTCAGCACAGCCGGAGTGCAATGGCCGAGCCTCGCCCTGAGTGAATCGATTTTTTAAGAACTTTATTTTCTTTTCACAAAAAAATACAGGACATCACAAATTAGAAAGCTTTACATTTATATACATACTTAAAACAGTATATATAATCACATCTCATTACATTTTGACACGGTACCAGTTATATAGCAACAATTTATTTTTTTCTGGTGCAAATCACATTCTTTACTTAAACATGATAATGTTTTTCACAGTTTCTTGAGATATTGACCTATGCTCTCAATTTCCCACAGATTTTCTGCTTCCTCTCTCCCTTCTCTCCACAGATCTCTGAAGTAATAGTTCTCTAGGGTGATGAACAGGGCCAGGCTACCTGCTGCCTTGACTGGGACCTCGATGCCTTTGAACAGCCCCATGTTCCTCACTCTCCACAGGGCGTCTTTCCCACTGTTCACCACGGCCCAGATCCTGTCAAACACGTCAGGAGGAAGTTTGACAGGAGAGATGCCGTTGTAGCGGCAATGCTTGTTAATAAGACAGAATTAGGCGGTGGCCTAAATGAGGCCCCATCTCACCCTCCATCTTTGTGGTGCAGCCACAGAGAAAGTATTCATGCAGGTTGATTTAAAGATGTTTTCTTTTGATAATGGACAGCTCCCAGATGGGGATGCACTTAGCTTAGCCTGGCTATCATGATCAATGGTCATCCATTGGTGCCTATCTGTCTAGGGAGTGCCGAATGGACATCTGGACTGCATTCCTAAGTGTCAAGAGTAAGTGACTTATATCTCACCTTGACCAACCAATCAGGGACTGGCAGGGCGTGGTAATACCACGTGGGTCTCTAATGCCCGCCAAACTCTCAACCAATCAGCACACATCTATGTCTTGGTCAAAAAGGGAGCGCAAGCTCAGATCGGGGCTCTCCTTGGCCATTTTCGCGCATCCTCAGAGACAATCACGTGACAACTGCTGTTGTCTGCAAAGGGACTTGGACTTTGTTCTAAGCGCGAGGCCGAGGATCCCATACGTACTCAGAATTCTACCAACGTGAATGATCCGCTTGATCAACGGCAGCCTACAGTTGGACCCTCATCGACAACCTGAATAGCTTATTCAGAAGCAGCGCTGGACCAGGAACGAACCAGCTTCTTCCCAGGCAAAAGAGTGACTTGTGAGGACTCGCGGTCACACTCTGTGCATAGAGACTTTCTACTAGCCAGCTGGACTGCTAGTAGATCTCCTCGGAGCAACGACTGCCCTGTGCGCCGCAGTCAGATTCCTCCGCCCGTCCTACTCCGAGCTGTACCTCAACTGGTTGGCCGGTAGCCAGAGGACGCCGGGACAACGCCCATTGGACAACCACTGGAACAGAGGCTGCAACAGAGCCTGTCAGCTGGTTTGGTGTTCGTGCTGGGAGATGCGGGGACGAAGGCAGTGAAGAGAGAGAACGTGGAAAGAAGAGAAAAACGCAAGGGAAAAAAGCAGCGTCGTAAAAGAGGTGACGGAGCTGTCCTCTCAATAAGAAGGGTGCCAGCGAGCCTTGCTCTCGCTTACGGCCACACCCCCTTGAGCACGCTTGATCTCGTCTGATCTCAGAATCTAAACAGGGATGGGCCTGGTTAGTACTTGGATGGGAGACCGCCTGGGAATACCAGGTGCTGTAACCTTTTAAGCGCAGGAGGCGCCCTATACCCGCTCGCTCGCTCATTCCCCTGTTCACACGTGCAGTGCGGCTTGTCCGTCTGTTTATTTGTCAGCTTTGGCGAGACACGGGTGCTTGTGTATTAGCGTGAGCGTTTTTTATTCTGATCAGGAACAGTTTTACAAGTCCGCAAAGGATCGAGGAAAGGTTTATCGCCAGCTGAAAAGAGACACAGCGCTTCGGCTGTGGAGACTTGTTCGGCTGGCGTTCGGAGAGTCGCGTTTTTCAGAATTGTATTGAGATCGTTTTCCACAGAGCTCAGATGTCAAAGCACAGCAGCAGCTCTCCACAGCGATCCTCTATAGCGCCCTTTCTCCCGCAGCTCCGTCCTCATTGGAAGGAAGCAAGAGTGAAAGGCTGAAGTGAAATAGAGCGGGGACGAAGGCAGTGAAGAGAGAGAACGTGGGAAGAAGAGAAAAACGCAAGGGAAAAAAAGCAGCGTCGTAAAAGAGGTGACGGAGCTGTCCTCTCAATAAGAAGGGTGCCAGCGAGCCTTGCTCTCGCTTATGGCCACACCCCCTTGAGCACGCCTGATCTCGTTTGATCTCGGAAGCTAAACAGGGATGGGCTTGGTTAGTACTTGGATGGGAGACCGCCTGGGAATACCAGGTGCTGTAAGCTTTTAAGCGCAGGAGGCGCCCTATCCCCGCTCGCTCGCTCATTCCCCTGTTCACACGTGCAGTGCGGCTTGTCCGTCTGTTTATTTGTCAGCTTTGGCGAGACACGGGTGCTTGTGTATTAGCGTGAGCGTTTTTTATTCTGATCAGGAACAGTTTTACAAGTCCGCAAAGGATCGAGGAAAGGTTTATCGCCAGCTGAAAAGAGACACAGCGCTTCGGCTGTGGAGACTTGTTCGGCTGGCGTTCGGAGAGTCGCGTTTTTCAGAATTGTATTGAGATCGTTTTCCACAGAGCTCAGATGTCAAAGCACAGCAGCAGCTCTCCACAGCGATCCTCTATAGCGCCCTTTCTCCCGCAGCTCCGTCCTCATTGGAAGGAAGCAAGAGTGAAAGGCTGAAGTGAAATAGAGCGGGGACGAAGGCAGTGAAGAGAGAGAACGTGGGAAGAAGAGAAAAACGCAAGGGAAAAAAAGCAGCGTCGTAAAAGAGGTGACGGAGCTGTCCTCTCAATAAGAAGGGTGCCAGCGAGCCTTGCTCTCGCTTACGGCCACACCCCCTTGAGCACGCCTGATCTCGTCTGATCTCGGAAGCTAAACAGGGATGGGCCTGGTTAGTACTTGGATGGGAGACCGCCTGGGAATACCAGGTGCTGTAAGCTTTTAAGCGCAGGAGGCGCCCTATCCCCGCTCGCTCGCTCATTCCCCTGTTCACACGTGCAGTGCGGCTTGTCCGTCTGTTTATTTGTCAGCTTTGGCGAGACACGGGTGCTTGTGTATTAGCGTGAGCGTTTTTTATTCTGATCAGGAACAGTTTTACAAGTCCGCAAAGGATCGAGGAAAGGTTTATCGCCAGCTGAAAAGAGACACAGCGCTTCGGCTGTGGAGACTTGTTCGGCTGGCGTTCGGAGAGTCGCGTTTTTCAGAATTGTATTGAGATCGTTTTCCACAGAGCTCAGATGTCAAAGCACAGCAGCAGCTCTCCACAGCGATCCTCTATAGCGCCCTTTCTCCCGCAGCTCCGTCCTCATTGGAAGGAAGCAAGAGGGAAAGGCTGAAGTGAAATAGAGCAGGGACGAAGGCAGTGAAGAGAGAGAACGTGGGAAGAAGAGAAAAACGCAAGGGAAAAAAAGCAGCGTCGTAAAAGAGGTGACGGAGCTGTCCTCTCAATAAGAAGGGTGCCAGCGAGCTTTGCGCTCGCTTATGGCAACACTCCCTTGAGCGCGCCTGATCTCGTCTGATCTCAGAAGCTAAACAGGGATGGGCCTGGTTAGTACTTGGATGGGAGACCGCCTGGGAATACCAGGTGCTGTAAGCTTTTAAGCGCAGGAGGCGCCCTATCCCCGCTCGCTCGCTCATTCCCCTGTTCACACGTGCAGTGCGGCTTGTCCGTCTGTTTATTTGTCAGCTTTGGCGAGACACGGGTGCTTGTGTATTAGCGTGAGCGTTTTTTATTCTGATCAGGAACAGTTTTACAAGTCCGCAAAGGATCGAGGAAAGGTTTATCGCCAGCTGAAAAGAGACACAGCGCTTCGGCTGTGGAGACTTGTTCGGCTGGCGTTCGGAGAGTCGCGTTTTTCAGAATTGTATTGAGATCGTTTTCCACAGAGCTCAGATGTCAAAGCACAGCAGCAGCTCTCCACAGCGATCCTCTATAGCGCCCTTTCTCCCGCAGCTCCGTCCTCATTGGAAGGAAGCAAGAGTGAAAGGCTGAAGTGAAATAGAGCGGGGACGAAGGCAGTGAAGAGAGAGAACGTGGGAAGAAGAGAAAAACGCAAAGGAAAAAAAGCAGCGTCGTAAAAGAGGTGACGGAGCTGTCCTCTCAATGAGAAGGGTGCCAGCGAGCCTTGTTTGTGTTTACGGCCACATTCCCTTGAGCATGCCTGATCTCGTCTGATCTCAGAAGCTAAACAGGGATGGGCCTGGTTAGTACTTGGATGGGAGACCGCCTGGGAATACCAGGTGCTGTAAGCTTTTAAGCGCAGGAGGCGCCCTATCCCCGCTCGCTCGCTCATTCCCCTGTTCACACGTGCAGTGCGGCTTGTCCGTCTGTTTATTTGTCAGCTTTGGCGAGACACGGGTGCTTGTGTATTAGTGTGAGCGTTTTTTATTCTGATCAGGAACAGTTTTACAAGTCCGCAAAGGATCGAGGAAAGGTTTATCGCCAGCTGAAAAGAGACACAGCGCTTCGGCTGTGGAGACTTGTTCGGCTGGCGTTCGGAGAGTCGCGTTTTTCAGAATTGTATTGAGATCGTTTTCCACAGAGCTCAGATGTCAAAGCACAGCAGCAGCTCTCCACAGCGATCCTCTATAGCGCCCTTTCTCCCGCAGCTCCGTCCTCATTGGAAGGAAGCAAGAGTGAAAGACTGAAGTGAAATAGAGCGGGGACGAAGGCAGTGAAGAGAGAGAACGTGGGAAGAAGAGAAAAACGCAAGGGAAAAAAAGCAGCGTCGTAAAAGAGGTGACGGAGCTGTCCTCTCAATAAGAAGGGTGCCAGCGAGCCTTGCTCTCGCTTATGGCCACACCCCCTTGAGCACGCCTGATCTCGTCTGATCTCGGAAGCTAAACAGGGATGGGCCTGGTTAGTACTTGGATGGGAGACCGCCTGGGAATACCAGGTGCTGTAAGCTTTTAAGCGCAGGAGGCGCCCTATCCCCGCTCGCTCGCTCATTCCCCTGTTCACACGTGCAGTGCGGCTTGTCCGTCTGTTTATTTGTCAGCTTTGGCGAGACACGGGTGCTTGTGTATTAGCGTGAGCGTTTTTTATTCTGATCAGGAACAGTTTTACAAGTCCGCAAAGGATCGAGGAAAGGTTTATCGCCAGCTGAAAAGAGACACAGCGCTTCGGCTGTGGAGACTTGTTCGGCTGGCGTTTGGAGAGTCGCGTTTTTCAGAATTGTATTGAGATCGTTTTCCACAGAGCTCAGATGTCAAAGCACAGCAGCAGCTCTCCACAGCGATCCTCTATAGCGCCCTTTCTCCCGCAGCTCCGTCCTCATTGGAAGGAAGCAAGAGTGAAAGGCTGAAGTGAAATAAAGCGGGGACGAAGGCAGTGAAGAGAGAGAACGTGGGAAGAAGAGAAAAACGCAAGGGAAAAAAGCAGCGTCGTAAAAGAGGTGACGGAGCTGTCCTCTCAATAAGAAGGGTGCCAGCGAGCCTTGCTCTCGCTTACGGCCACACCCCCTTGAGCACGCCTGATCTCGTCTGATCTCGGAAGCTAAACAGGGATGGGCCTGGTTAGTACTTGGATGGGAGACCGCCTGGGAATACCAGGTGCTGTAAGCTTTTAAGCGCAGGAGGCGCCCTATCCCCGCTCGCTCGCTCATTCCCCTGTTCACACGTGCAGTGCGGCTTGTCCGTCTGTTTATTTGTCAGCTTTGGCGAGACACGGGTGCTTGTGTATTAGCGTGAGCGTTTTTTATTCTGATCATGAACAGTTTAACAAGTCCGCAAAGGATCGAGGAAAGGTTTATTGCCAGCTGAAAAGAGACACAGCGCTTCGGCTGTGGAGACTTGTTCGGCTGGCGTTCGGAGAGTCGCGTTTTTCAGAATTGTATTGAGATCGTTTTCCACAGAGCTCAGATGTCAAAGCACAGCAGCAGCTCTCCACAGCGATCCTCTATAGCGCCCTTTCTCCCGCAGCTCCGTCCTCATTGGAAGGAAGCAAGAGTGAAAGGCTGAAGTGAAATAGAGCGGGGACGAAGGCAGTTAAGAGAGAGAACGTGGGAAGAAGAGAAAAACGCAAGGGAAAAAAAGCAGCGTCGTAAAAGAGGTGACGGAGCTGTCCTCTCAATAAGAAGGGTGCCAGCGAGCCTTGCTCTCGCTTACGGCCACACCCCCTTGAGCACGCCTGATCTCGTCTGCTCTCGGAAGCTAAACAGGGATGGGCCTGGTTAGTACTTGGATGGGAGACCGCCTGGGAATACCAGGTGCTGTAAGCTTTTAAGCGCAGGAGGCGCCCTATCCCCGCTCGCTCGCTCATTCCCCTGTTCACACGTGCAGTGCGGCTTGTCCGTCTCTTTATTTGTCAGCTTTGGCGAGACACGGGTGCTTGTGTATTAGCGTGAGCGTTTTTTATTCTGATCAGGAACAGTTTAACAAGTCCGCAAAGGATCGAGGAAAGGTTTATCGCCAGCTGAAAAGAGACACAGCGCTTCGGCTGTGGAGACTTGTTCGGTTGGCGTTCGGAGAGTCGCGTTTTTCAGAATTGTATTGAGATCGTTTTCCACAGAGCTCAGATGTCAAAGCACAGCAGCAGCTCTCCACAGCGATCCTCTATAGCGCCCTTTCTCCCGCAGCTCCGTCCTCATTGGAAGGAAGCAAGAGTGAAAGGCTGAAGTGAAATAGAGCGGGGACGAAGGCAGTGAAGAGAGAGAACGTGGGAAGAAGAGAAAAACGCAAGGGAAAAAAAGCAGCGTCGTAAAAGAGGTGACGGAGCTGTCCTCTCAATAAGAAGGGTGCCAGCGAGCCTTGCTCTCGCTTACGGCCACACCCCCTTGAGCACGCCTGATCTCGTCTGATCTCGGAAGCTAAACAGGGATGGGCCTGGTTAGTACTTGGATGGGAGACCGCCTGGGAATGCCAGGTGCTGTAAGCTTTTAAGCGCAGGAGGCGCCCTATCCCCGCTCGCTCGCTCATTCCCCTGTTCACACGTGCAGTGCGGCTTGTCCGTCTGTTTATTTGTCAGCTTTGGCGAGACACGGGTGCTTGTGTATTAGCGTGAGCGTTTTTTATTCTGATCAGGAACAGTTTAACAAGTCCGCAAAGGATCGAGGAAAGGTTTATCGCCAGCTGAAAAGAGACACAGCGCTTCGGCTGTGGAGACTTTATTAATAAGGCCCCTCAGTAGTTGAGATCTCTGTTATTCCCATCTAGAAACATGCAATCAGCATGTTATTGCTGAAGCAATAGTCACAACATTATTCCACACCTGGGTGAGATGCGGGTTATGATGACAGTCATGCTTTCTACACCTTATACTGAGCTCAGAAATGGACCAGGCGGACATCTCACGAGCAGATCCCTCCGCGTATAAGAAAGGCAACTTGTCTCAGCAAAAATACAAAAAGGCAAAAATCCCACACTTGGAATGCAAACGTACCCTAAAAAGGAAACACGGTTTTAAAACGAACTTGATTTTCCCCTGGAGAAACCTTTTTATGGACACACATCGCATCTATTACACATGTAGAACTAAATATAAAGATAAAACTTAATATAAGAAGTCATGACATATCACACATGACGAAGTCTGGTCCAGAATAAACAGTTTACACTGACCCACCTTTATTTACCCTGGTCACTCACTTCTATTAACTGTTTAACTGGGTAACAAATTAATATTTGTTTCAATTTGGGATCTACACCTGGGAGCCCTGAAATGTTGGCCAGAGGGGAGAAGCTGATATTCAGACGTGAGAATATATTAAAATAAAGGATCTGATGTTGTTTTTCACCTGTCTAATCAAAGCTTGTTCAAAAATTATCTGATTATAGGACACACGAGTTTATAATCATACTCATTCCACTTTTTAACCCCGTATATATGCACAATATGAAACGTATATACACTAAATCTCACGTGTGACTCCCATAATATACATTTCTTTACGAAAATTAGGAACACTTACTACAATTATCAACCCCCCATGACGAGGCAATATTTCATACCTTTGTTTCTTTGTGGGTTCAAAGTTCTGTCCTGTCGTTTCACACGTAATGTTTTGGTAGTTATCTCAATTTTCCTTTGCAATTATCTCCAAGATCATCATCAACTTTTTGTAAAACGCTATGCACAACTGATATTTAAAGAAAGTCCTGTACCAAAACGTCTTCGTAGGGAAAGACAACTTTTTTTCCTTACGTTAGTCGCTACACGGTTACTCAAAAAATCCATTCACCGCCTTTAAAAAAAAAGTTTCGTTTTTTATTGTGGTTCACTGACATTTCTGTCACAATTCTGAGGGACCCCAAATAAAATTCACTTGCCGGTATAAAGACGCCGGCGAGGATAAGACAGGTATCGAGCCACCTGCGTATCTAGCGGACGTTTAAAATAAAAAAAATGGCGTGTAATGTTGCGAAGGGCTACTGTTTTTTTTATAGTTTGTCGATTGTAAGGGACGTGGGCCGCGACAGAAATACTGGACGGGGTGGGAAAAGGTTTATTGATGGTTTATTGTACCGCAACGGTCACAATTGACTCACCAGCAAAGATGGCGCCGAGGCCACATCGGCTCCCTCCCGCCCTGCCTCTTACCGAAGCTCGAGCTGCGGAGCGCGACGCCAAACCGCCAGTCCACGGGCGCGGGCGCCGGACATAGACGTCATAAACCCTTCCGAGGCGCAGGAATTATAGATCACTGTAGTTTCTTCTGGACCCGGGTTAGGGACAGTGTGCCCTCCGTGAGAGTCTTCTGAGGAAGCCAGTGTCTCATGGGTGTCCAGGCTTGGTACCATCTGTCCATCACAGGACACACAGACACACACACTCACACACCCTGGACAGGACACCAGTCCATCACAGGACACACACACACTCACTCACACACCCTGGACAGGACACCAGTCCATCACAGGACATACACACACCCTAGATAGGACACCAGTCCATCACAGGACACACACACTCACACACCCTGGACAGGACACCAGTCACTCACAGGATACACACACACACTCACACACCCTGAACAGGACACCAGTCCCTCACAGGACACACACACACAACCTGGATAGGACACCAGTCCCTCACAGGACACTCAGACACACACACTCACACACCCTGGACAGGAACCAGTCCATCACATGACAAACACACATTCACTCACACACCCTGGACAGGACAGCACTCCATCATAGGACACACACACACCAGGGCCAGTTTTCCCAGAAGCCAATTAGCCCAAAAGCCTGTCTTTGGACCCGAAGAACACAGGGAGAACATGCAGACTCCACACAGACAGCCCCCCCCCGGGTCCAGACCCGAGCCCGGAGCCCCCCCGCGCTGAACCCCTCCGTACAGACGGCCGCACACAGCTCCGTTGTTCCCGATTCCCGAGGTGATCTGTTAAAAGAAGCCGGTGTGTTGCCTCCAGGTGACATTTCCTACTGGAGTCAGGACAGGAGGCTCTTCTGTACACAGAAGGGGATGGGGGTGGGGAACAAGCCGCCCAGCCCTGTGGTTGAAGCCGATACCCCGGCTTCTCTCCAGACACAGCTGGGTGAGCTCCTCCAGTCAGTACAGGGGGCTCTACTGTACACAGAGGGTGGCGGGGGTGTGGAACAACTCCTTTGTTCGGGGCCTTGGGGCATTCTTGTTGTGAAAGGCGCTATATAAAAAAAACTGAATTGAAATTGAATCTTACAGGTTTGGGTTTTTCAGAGATCTTGTCAGAGATCTTGTCTGACGTGCCCGTTTCAAAAACGTAACGACACTCCTCACGTCCGAGCGCCGCCGGTCTGTGACGTAACGTATCCTTACACAACCATGACGGTTTCATCATGGACAGCACGAAAGCCCGAAAAGTGGTTGACATTTTAATTTGGCAACGCCACGATGGATCCCAGTTTTTTTTTTTTATTTTGGAGGCCAAAAAGGACAAAAAAGGAAACGTCCGGAGTGGATCGATGGTCATCTCTGCGGTTGTTCTGATGTTCTGAAAAAACAAAACAAAAAAAAAAACGGCTCGCTTGCCCGGTCGTGTAGTGTTTCCACACCCCACGCAAATCAACTTCTCTTCGCCCCCGGGGGCTCGTCGCCCGCAGCACCCCTCTCACGTGATAGGGGCTTCCCCCGGCTGTGACGTACTTACCCTACCCCCTTCCGCCAACGTCATACCGAAGGTCGCGCTTCGGGCCGCGGCGATGTTGACGGACTGTCTTGTAGCGTGAGAAGGGTTTAAATTTCGACTTAAGGAGTTGGCCATCGTTATATTTCGCGAGGTATCATACGGGGGGAAAAAGAACATTTATATTTATCAACCTACTAGTAATACTGGGTGGATGTCACATTCCCCAAAGTTCAGTGCCTCTCTCTAATAAAGTAGAAACATGACATTGAACTCCGTTCGAAACAGGAGAAATCACCAGGACACGATACAACTGACGTCCGGAAAAGAAAAAAAGAACTCCTATTCCCATTTGTAATGACCCCGTAGTGTTTTTCCCGGTGTGCGCTCATCTTTCGGAGACCCGTTTCTCTCTGGTGTTTTGCTGTTGGAATAAATGCCGAGGTGACCCTTCTGTGTGGAGTCTGCGTGTTCTCTCCAGCGGGTCGTTTCCTACACCGCAGGGGCTGATCGAACCGGGGTCTCCCAATCGTCACAGAAGTGTGTGTCATTTTGGGTGGTGGTGGGGGGGTGCATCGGGGATACTGCGCCCCGAGGGGATAACCTCTCACCTTACTCCGGACGAAGGGAGAAGACCTGTACCTTCACGAGTCCGGGTTGTGAAAACTTCTTCTGGCAGTTCAAAACGTTTCGAAGAGACTACAGCGCTACCCTGTTTTCCATTTCTATCGTGTATTATTATACAGTCATAAGTATCTGTACTGATCACAGATCCCCCTCTCACTACCAGGACTGAAGCCCAGTGCAGCACGAATAATAATAATAATAATTAATCCGTCTGGACTCTCCACTCAGAGCTCTTCCCAGGTCAGGGGGATCCCCTCCAGCCCCCCCAGTGTGCAGCCCCCACGTGGATGATGCTCCAGTCGGCTCAGCACACAGCAGCTCTCAGTGGGGAGGAGAGCAGAGGGATGGAGCCAGTTCAGAGAGGGGGGGTGATAAGGAGGCCATGATGGGTCAAGACCAGGGGGGGAATCAGGCCAGGACACTGGGGTAACACCCCTACTCCTCTCCAGAAACACCCCGGGATTGTTAATGAGCACAGAGAGTCAGGACCTCGGTTTGACGTCTTATCCGAAGGACGGCGCCTGTTTACAGTCCAGTGTCCCCCGTCACTATACTGGGGCATCAGGACCCACACAGACCGCAGGGTGAAAGCGCCCCCTGCTGGCCCCACTCACACCTCTCCCAGCAGCAACCTCAGTTTTTCCCAGGAGTCTCCCCTCCAGGTACTGACCAGGCTTCTACCTGCTGGGCTCCAGTGGGGAGGGGGCTGCTAGCTGGGAGCTGCAGGGTGAGATGGCTGCTGGGCAAACGATGGCTAAAGAGCTTCCTAGGACACCCTGGAGTTCGTGGTCAACTTCCTTCTCTTCAGACGGAGGTGGCTTGAAATCTGTCTCGTTTCAAGGAGTATTGGACACGATGCCCCCCCTGCTTTAGCCCCGCTAACTGGTGGCACGCCGACAACGAGGGCTCTCGGCCTCAATCCATCAACCACAAACTCTCCGGGATGAAAGAGAAAGACAGACTCTGTTTGTTCGTTTCGGGGGGGGAGGGAAAAAACCAAAAGCTTTTTTTAAAAAACATTTTAATGATGCTTAACAAAAGAACAAAAATTACAATACAGATTAATGTCAAGGGACACACCCCCCCCCCCCCATCTAACGATCATCACAGGACCTTAAAATAATACTTAATAATACAAGGTCATGCAGACGATCTGAGGACTCAGGTGGAGATAATGTGAAAGTTTTCCACAGTCCAGTCTGGGGTCCCTCAGCTTCAGTCCAGACTGGGGTCTGGGGTCCCTCAGCTTCAGTCCAGACTGGGGTCCCTCAGCTTCAGTCCAGACTGGGATCTGGGGTCCCTCAGCTCCGGTCCAGTCCAGTCTGGGGCCCCTCAGCTCTGGTCCAGTCCAGTATGGGGCCCCTCAGCTCCAGTGCAGTCCAGTCCAGTCTGGTGTCCCTCAGCTCCAGTGCAGCCCAGTCTGGGGTCCCTCAGCTTCGGTCCAGCACAGACTGGGGTCCCTCAGCTTCGGCCCAGCACAGTCTGGGGTCCCTCAGCTTCAGTCCAGACTGGTGTCCCTCAGCTTCGGCCCAGCACAGACTGGGGTCCCTCAGCTTCGGTCCAGACTGGGGTCCCTCAGCTCCAGTGCAGTCCAGACTGGGGTCCCTCAGCTTCGGTCCAGCACAGACTGGGGTCTCTCAGCTTCGGTCCAGACTGGGGTCCCTCAGCTTCAGTCCAGCACAGTCTGGGGTCCCTTAGCTTTGGTCCAGTCCAGTCTGGGGTCCCTCAGCTTCGGTCCAGCACAGCCTGGGGCCCCTCAGCTCCAGTCCAGTCCAGTCTGGGGCCCCTCAGCTTTGGTCCAGCACAGTCTGGAGTCCCTCAGCTTCGGTCCAGCACAGACTGGGGTCCCTCAGCTTCGGTCCAGCACAGTCTGGGGTCCCTCAGCTCCAGTCCAGTCCAGTCTGGTGTCTCTCAGCTCCGGTCCAGTGCAGTCTGGGGTCCCTCAGCTTCGGTCCAGCACAGTCTGGGGTCCCTTGGCTCCAGTCCAGTCCAGTCTGGTGTCCCTCAGCTCCAGTCCAGTCCAGTCCAGTCCAGTCCTTGGTGGGGAAGGCGACTCCGATCTTAGCTGGCACAGAACCAGGAAAGGAACCTGGAAAGAATATTGTTATTGCAGGTGTGAGGGACACAGACACGGACATCACCATGACATCAAACAGCAAGAGGAGACTCCTTCTTGAATCACAGACACGACCGGGCGGCGTCCCCCTGTCTGCTCACCTGCACCTCCTCTTCTTCTTCTTGTCCTTCCCGGCAGCCTGCTCCTCCTCTCCCTCGCTCTTCCTCTCCTGACACACGGTCTCCGCCGCCTCCATCGGCTCGTCCTTATCATCTGTCTCCACCGACATGCAGCTCAGGGACTTTAAAAAGACGCACCAGCACTTCTGAAGCAGAGACAGGAGAGTCACGTTAAGAGTCGGACTGGACACTCCAGGACATGAACACTGCACTGAGAGAGAGAGGGGTTCATACACACACACTGACTGGACACTCCAGTACATGAACACTGCACTGAGAGAGAGAGGGGTTCATACACACACACTGACTGGACACTGGACAGAAGTAAAGAGAGAATCAGAGCATTACCCACTTTCTTTTTCTTCTGTCTCACAGGAGGTGGTGATTGGACCTCCTCCAGCTGGAGTCCGAGTAGGGAGAGAGGGGGCAGGAGAGGGACAGCACAGGGAGAGAAAGAGAGAGACAGGTGAGTCAAGTGTCCCAAGAGTACAGAGACTCTGCTGAGATCACACTCGCAGTGAGTGAGCCTGGGTGTAGCCCACTAATACTGACCCACTGTACACCATAGGACAGAGAAGAGGAGGAGGAGAGAGACACACTGCCTAGACACCACAGGACAGAGAGGAGGAGGAGAGAGACACACTGACTGGACACCACAGCACAGAGAGGAGGAGGAGAGAGACAGTGACAGACAGGGCTGACAAGACAGACAAGATGGCGAAACTCCACCACAGACAGGACAGGAGGCAGGGTGGGACCAGCACTGACCTTCTTCCTCTCTCCTGCCGGAGGAGCTGTCTCCACCTCCTCTTCCTCCTGCAAGTCAAGAGACAGGCTGAGAGAGAGACGGGCTGGTGGGACATCGGCGAACAGAGCTGAAGGCAGAGAGCCGGGGAGACAGGCCCAGCTGGGACAACGCAGGACAGACAGAGAGACAGACAGAAAGGAAGGAGAGAGAGACACAAAGATGAAGGCACAGAAAGACAGCAGGCAAAGAGAAAGATTGAGATTGAGGGACAAACAAACCGAGAGAGAGAGCGGAAGGAGAGAGAGAGAGGAAGGAGAGAGAAGGACAGACAGACTGACAGACGGGGCTGAAAGAGAGAGAGACAGAGAGGCAGGGACAGACAGACAGCAGGACGAGAGAGAGACAGAGATCGAGGGACAATAATTTGGTTTCGAAATTTATTCTGAAAATATACAATCATTCACTCCTGAAAAATATCGAGTTCAAATTATACATTATGTACAATATTGTAATCAACATATGGCTAATTATCAAAAATAAAAAAAACTGTACTGGGGGACACAGCTGGCTGTGCTGTTCTGGACAGAACACACTGAGGTCCAGTTTCCACCTCCTGCAGGATCAAACAGCACCTCCACTGGCTCTCCAGTGAACAGAGGGACAGACAGAGAGGCTTCAGGCTGCAGGGTGACATTGTCTCTGTGAGCTGAAAGACAATCAGGACAGAGGATGATATAAGAACACACTCTGTCAAGAATATAGAGCCCTCTAGTGATCCTACTGTAGACCTGCTCACCACCCACAGTGACGATCACAGTGCTGATACTGCTTCCATTAAGGTCCCTCACTGTGTAGTTGCCCTGATCAGCTGGAGTGAGGGAGCGGAGTGTCAGAGAGCTGTTCTGCACTGACACTCACTGTTCGTACCTGGGGCCAGGGAGCCCTGCGCTGCTCAGTAAGACTATACGATTCCGGACAGATCGTGCAGGATCAAACAGCACCTCCACTGGACCAGCAGTGTGGAGGGGGAAGACAGAGAGGCACCAGGCTGCAGGCTGTGGACTTCTGAGTGAGCTGAAAAGGGACAGGTAGAAACATGTTGAATATTTAGTTTTACAACAATACCTTGAGTTTGGACTGCGATCAGCTTCATTTTGTATTTCAGCTGTGAAAATGCAATTTCAAAAATGCACGCCACAGTCATGTTAGGTTCAAGTTACAGTTGCATCACAACTCAATACATTTGCAATTCACTTCTGAGATAATTGTTCCTGGTGTTTGTGTTGTGTATGCCTTGCAATGGAGGGGTGAGAAATAATGGACTTATTACATTATAATGAATAATAATTGCTTACACTTATATAGTGCTTTTCTGGACACTCCACTCAAAGCGCTTTGCAGGACATGGGGACTCCCCTCCACCACCACAAATGTGCAGCATCCACCTGGATGATGGGACGGCAGCCATAGTGCACCAGAACGCTCCCCACACACCAGCTATGAGTGGGGAGGAGAGCAGAGTAATGAAGCCAATTCATAAATGGGGGTTATTAGGAGGCCATGATTGGTAAGGGTCAATGGGAAATTTGGCCAGGACACTGGGGTAAAACCCCTACTCTTTTCGAGAAACACCCCGGGATTTTTAATGACCACAGAGAGTCAGGACCTCGGTTTTACGTCTCATCTGAAGGACGGCACCTGTTTACAGTTTTTCCAGTGTCCCCGTCACTATACTGGGGCATTAGGACCCACATGGGCCACAGGGTGAGAGTTCCCCCTGGTGGCCCCACTAACACCTCTTCCAGCAGCAACCTTAGTTATTATTGTGAAGAATGAAAGAATATTAGGAACATGAAAAGGTTGAATGTTTTAAATGCGTTTTTTTACTGAAACATCCGCTACAGAGATGCGCACACACGTCATTACAAACGCACACCTGCACAGAGACGTCCTCAAGCGCCTTGTTCACAATTATGGGCTCCAATAGGAACAAAAAACGCCAGCCTGACAACTCGAGCATTCAAACCAAGAACCCAACACGTACTTATGTTGGCAGCCTGTGCAGAAAAGCAGAAAGAACCACAAGCCTTCTCTATTGGGAGGAAAAACACACACTCCCTCTCTCACACTCCTGATTTCCTTAAATAGCTCATTCTTCATCTCTGGCTCCTACATACAGTATAGCAGCGCTCAGTCTGCTTTGAATAAGCCATAAATCTAAGATTTGTTTTATCTGTTCCTCTTGTCTAGGCCTAGAGCTGCTTTTCATAAAAGAGCTGTTTGCATAAATAGCTAGGGTTACAGCTGAAGACACCAGCTTCATCCCCCAGTGTGTTATACGTCGGGAGCAAGAGAAGAGGGCCAGGCCGTGCCTTTTCATAGATTTTTCTTCTGAAAAGTCAGTTTCTCAGAGGCAGATTTAGCCCCTCATGCATTGTAGAGAGATAGACACGCCCGCGCGCGAACAGTTAGAGCTGCACCCTCACACAGAGTCAGACCCGCACAGACACATCCTCTTGTTTAAACAAATACACAAACCTGACGGCGCTCACAATGATCCAGACACACACACACACACACACACACACACACACACACACACACACGACATCAGTAGTCACACTTGCACACTGGACCCCAGCTCAGTCCTCACCTCCAGCTCCTGCAAACCGCTTCGAACAAACTGCATTAAGAAAATTAGGTTGCGTTCCGGTAGCAGGCCATCCTGGGCACCAGTGTGAGTTACACACTCATTTGTAAAAGCCCTTCCGCATCGTCGGGCATGCTTCACAGTGCTGGACCTGGGGTGTGGGTGCTGTCTGTGTGGAGTTTGCATGTTCTCTCCCTGGTCTGTGGGGGTTTCCTCCAGGTGCTCCAGTTTCCCACAGTCCAGGGACAGGCTGCCACTTTCACTGGGCAGTGCACCGTCACCGTGGCAGCATGGCGGGTCGGATCTGATTTCAGTCTTTATTTCCTTTTTTAGAGATCCTGTAACCAGGACCTGTTCACTGCCACGACGGACACAAGGAACAATAAAGCCGAAGTCTTGTTTCCCACAAGAAACAACAAAGCCGAAGTCTTGTTCGATGTGCCGGTACAAACTTTTAGGTTATATAGTCCTTCCTTGCTGCTTCAGACGTCATTCGGTGTTATGGTAAGGGGGGGGTCGTGGTATTTGGCCAGTTAAGAGACCCTGGCCAAATGGTCAGTTTAAGATTATGCCCCCTCGCATCTGGAATCCTTATCAGTTAACCCCCTTTCCTGCCATAAACCCCTGTTGCTTAGAAGTCTAATTTTCAGGCAGAACTGACTTAAGTTAACCCTATTTACATCTTGTCTCTTACTTCAGCCCTCTTCCATTTGCTAGTTAAAAGTTGTACAACCCATTTGTATGCGACAAAAGAAGCCGGTCTGTTTCCGCCCAGTTTCGAACCGAGGGCCTTTCGCATGCGAGGCAAACATGATAACCACTACACTACAGAAACAGTGGTAAGACGTGCCCAGCGGCCCAGTGCTGAGCTTCGCCAATGCGTTTCAGCTGCTTCCAGTGCCTTTATTGGAGTGCGCTGATGGACCGTGCTCTCTCTCCAGAGACCAGCACGCCTGTCATGGATGGAGCAGGAAAGGCGGCGCCACATTCTACAGCCCTCTCCACGCAATCGACGAAATCGGGCTACTGAAGTGGAGAAAATCGCCTCTCCAGAAAGTGCAAATATCATCTTGGAGAGTATAAATCCTATTGCCGAAGGTCAGCCCTGTCTACCAGAGTAACCCTCCCACCTCCTGCAGCGATGATCAGCTCGTCTCACACGCGAGAAGTCTTCTGTTGGAAACAAGCGCCTCCTCTTCTCGCGCGTTTTGCACGTTCGAGTGGTTTTAATGCGGCTCCTTCGTACACGGTGCTGATCTTTTGGAAAGCAGGAGGCAAAACTGACACATTCCCATACCGGGAGTATGGAGTTTTCAACCCGGGGCGCCTGGGAGAAAACCAGGAATCCTAACCGCTAGACCATATGGGAGCACACAACCCCGCTGTTCCGGGCATCATGCAAGCAAACTACATAAATATGAGAAAACACGCAAGAGAGTTGTCACTCAGAGTGTCGAAGGGTAGATGTATACTGGGGCTCAGTTGAAATGCAACATCAGGACTTTTCCGAATTATGTCACAAGAAGAGAGCACAGCCTTTTCCGCCCTGCCACGTGTGTATCGGTAACTTGCCATGATCGTATAGAGGTCAGTACTTTGCGTTGTGGCCGTCCTGATGTACCCCGGTCTCCCGCGTGACAGGTGGGGATACTCGCCACTATACTAACGAGGAAGACATCGCTCTCTGCTTAGTGTGCAAAACACTTACTTGCAGCATTGTGGGTGCTGTGGTTTAAATGCTATTGGTTTGTGAACAGAATACCCCTATCCCAGTGCATTGTGCCACATTAAATAAAAGCACGAGAAAAAGAGATTCAGAATGCAAAGCTGTGTCAGTGTTCTGTGTAAAAAATCGGTTTGAACATCATGGGAGCTGTTTTTAATAAGCTGCTGAGTAAAGAATATTTTAATATTCCTGCTGTCAGTAGTATTGTGAATATAGTTGACTCTTACCTGAATGAAAACAGGACATAAAGGAAGGGTTTCAGAATTCAGACAAAGCTTTATTCCCCTGCTTACAGTCTGAGTAATTGGAGACTGCGCTATTCTTTTGCCTATGGTCATATACAAGTTTTTCGCATGAAGCCGTATTGAACAGTATTTGTCGCGTTGTGAACTTGTGTATACAGCGGTCCCCCGGGTTCCAGTTAGTGCGTAATTACGCATCGATGAAAAACCGGAGGTTTAAAAAAAGATCATTAGCTCACTGATACTTTGATGTATAGGCTGTGGAAATATCCACATGTCGTGGTCTTTAAAATGCATTTGGTTTGAAGGCGTTCTGTGCTTCCGTTGCGAAGATATGGACAAAAGAATATTCGCAATCGGGCTACTGAAGTGGAGAAAATCGCCTCTCCAGAAAGTGCAAATATCATAGAGGTAGAGGTAGGGAGAGAGGAGGAGTACAAATTCAAGCAGAGGCCTGAGTGGAGCACTGTCGTATGGCCCTGACATCAATCCCTCAACTCTCTGCATAAAGCAGTGTCTTATGGCCATGACATCCCACCCCCACCACTCTCAATGGAAAGCACTGTCGTATAACCATGACATCCCACCTCCACCGCTCTCTGCGAAAAGCAGTATCGTCAGGCCCTGACATCCCACCCCCACCACTCTCTGCATAAAGAAGTGTCGTATGGCCCTGACGCCCACCCCTCCACTCTCTGCGTTAAGCTGTGTTGTCAGGCCCTGACATCCCACCTCCTCCATTCTCTGTGTAAAGCAGTGTCATATGGCCCTGACATCCAGACCCCGCCACTCTCTGTGTAAAGCAGTGTCATATGGCCCTGACATCCCACCCCCACCACTCTCTGCGGAAAGCACTGTCATATAGCCCTGACACCCACCCCTCCACTCTTTGAATAAAGCATCCCACCCCCGCCATTCTCTACGTAAAGAAGTGTCATATGGCCCTGACACCCACCCCTCCACTCTCTGCGTTAAGCTATGTTGTCAGGCCCTGACATCCCACCCCCGCCACTCTCTGTGTAAAGCAGTGTCATATGGCCCTGACACCAATCCCTCCACTCTCTACGTAAAGAAGTGTTGTATGGCCCTGACACCCACCCATCCACTCTCTGCGTTAAGCTGTGTTGTCAGGCCCTGACATCCCACCTCCGCCACTCTCTGTGTAAAGCACTGTCGTATGGCCCTGACATCACACCCCCACCACTCTCTGCGTGAAGCACAGTCATATAGCCCTGACGACCACCCCTCCATTCTTTGCATAAAGCAGTGACGTCAAGCCCTGACATCCCACCTCCGCCACTCTCTACGTTAACCCCTGTTAACTCGCTTGCTGAATGATCTCTCAAGAAATCCCTGGTGAGATTCAACAGGTGTTTTCTTCAACAGCCACTAAAAGTCTGATGACCTTCTCTGGATTTCCTGAATATGATGTAAAATTAGTTCAAATCATTTGGTAGTTAACAGAACAAAATGCTTTGGAGGTACATTTAAAACAGCAGAGCAACACTGTAGCACTTCGTGTGTGACTGAATTTAATTGTGTAAACCTGGCTCTCTATGAACACGAGCAAAGAGTTCTCACTCAACAGAAGATTGCGATGTGAGCACAATAATATAAGACATCTGGTGATGCCAGGGATTGAACTCAGAACTTCATATATGAAAAGCATGCACTTTACCACTGAACTACATCCCCTATGGCACAGATGGTGGAACTGACTTAAAGATGTGCATATGTTCACTGACCACAATCCACCCTTCATGAATAATTGAAATGAATAATTTATTTTTATATTCAGTCACATGGGCGACGGTGGTTGATTCTTCAACGGGGGAGAGCGTTTTTCTTCCTCCTTACTCGACTGTCTTTCAATTATGTTTTCTTTGAAATCTTTTTGCATCTTTTAAGTGCTTGCGATTAAATTACGCATAGAAAAACAGCAGTACAGTTGATGTTCATGGACTGATGCACACAACTCCAGTGATAAAGCCCTGTTTGTAAATATTGTAGAAGAACGTTAAAGGGCGAAACAACGCTCCAACCACGGGAATGGTAACAAGAAGGATCGTGTTCTTATTTAATATGTGCTTTTGAATTGCCTTGTCAATACACACAGGCTTTAGAGATGGACAAATAATTTACAGTGGTGTTTGTAAACAAAGATGGAACATGTTTTTTTCTATACCAGGAAGAAAGGAGCAGACTCTTAAACTTTAAGAGACAGAAACAACACCTCATCACAGCTAACACTAATTAAAACAACATCACAACAGAGGAGTGAAGCTTTGAGTGAATCAAATTAGTTTTCATTGGTCGTCTGTGTCTTCATAACTTTGTAGGTGAGAGAGAGGATTGCTAAAATGTGCGGGTGCTTCTTAGAAGTGTGTTGGTAGTACAGGTGACTTCCAAATAATTGAGCCGGGTTTTAATCCCGGCCAGTGCATCCCCAAAACTTTTCAAGATAATCTGTTATCCGGTAGCACATCTCCTGAAACTAACATTCGAGGTAGGAAGCGTGCTCTTAAACTCCAAAACACTCAAAAAGGAAGAAGCAGATCTCTGTACACAAGACAGTAGTGCGATATTAGAATTTCTGAGTTCTTGATGGATTCAGGCTCCTTCTCAGAGGTCCTTGCTCGCCAAATAACTTTACATCTGAGGAAGAGCACCACGGAAAAAAAACCCAACTCAACAAGCGAGCGTGTTGGTTGCTCTTGCTCTTAATGCAAGGAGCTGTTTTTTTTCCTCGCAATAATCATTATTAACCAAAAACAGCAGCACAGGTAAGTCGCATTTGTGATTATGTCACTTCTCTGCTTCAGCAAGGTCAATAATAGACTCTGAAAGTAGTAAAGCAAAACTGAACTCAAAATCATATTAGGAATTCTGAGCGATATCTCCATACAGGTAATCCAATAAGAACGTTGAAATATTTGAATATAATCTCTCTATATATTTCGCTGCTTTTTACCCGGAGTAAAACTATTGGATTGAAGGAATGCTAACCGCTGGGTTAAAATGTATAGTTGTTATTTGGAGAAATCTGTAAACTCGTGATCTTATATGTTTTAAAAGACAGCACAGGGAAAAACGACAGTGCTGATTATTTTCCAGAGACAGAGCACTGATGACCTCTCCGAGCTGATTGATAAAGCCCACCCAGTGGATAGTCTAGCAGAACGTCAAAGAACATTCACCTTTGTATCCAAAGAAACGACAGGAACAACATCAGGAAGCACAATCAATTCCCCTTTTAAATCTTTCCTGTAAGGTATGCTATGTGAATCCATGAAGTTAATCCTCTGATCTCTTTTGATCACGAACAAAGTATTTCTGATGGAGCGCTATGTTCAAAGATTTAATAAGCTTTACCCCTGCCAACGATTCGGCGTGAAGAATTAAAAGTTTCACAGACAAAAGCAGCTCACCACCACAGCCAATATTAAATGTACTTGCCGGTACACTATCATGTGCACTGCCTCAAAAGTGATCTCGGCAGACGTTGTTCCCTACATAAAGCTGAACGTGCCAAAGATAATTTCTGTTGAGAAAACAAAATATTTTTTCTGCCTTGATGTTAAGCCTGTCTTTTAGAAAGTCTATCTCTAAACACCTCCCGCAGCCTAACAAAAAGCGCTTTTACTGATTGTATTGCAGGTCTTAAAACATTAATATTTGGCAGCAGTGGAATTCAAACCCATGCCCCCAGAGAGACTGGAGCCTAAATACAGTACCTTAGACCACTCAGCCACGCTACCTTCCTCCATATCCATCTTCCTCACATTGCTGGCTTGGACTAGGGGGGGCTTCAGCTCTTGTCGTCAGATCTAATGATATCATGACATGTGGAAGTGACTGCACCTTCATCTTCCGAGATGCTTTCAATAACACAAACGCTACTTTCACTGGCACAAACACAGCAATAATGAAGGTGGTGGGATTCATCCTTTGTGCTGTTTGTAGGGGTGCAACTCTACGGTGATCTGCTGACTTGAAGAGCAAAAATCAAAATCCTCTGCTATTACTGTTGCTTTTTTCATAGTTTCTTCAAATCCTTCATTTGAACGTAGATTTTGAAGGATATTGATGATAATACCACATAAATTGTGGTTTTCTTGTGATCGCCAATTTTATTCAAATACCAGTCTTTTTTACAGTTCCTTGCATGTTTCACAAGGTATAATAGCCCCCTTCGCATCCTCAGCTAACATATTTTAAAATTACAATAGCTTATACAGCATGCATGTTTACATTTATATTAAAATTAAGGTAAATATACAAGAATACATACAGTGCTAACCCAATAATTCTTGTCAGGTTCTCCAACAAATCTGCGTTGTTATTTTAACATGTTTCAGCTGAGGGTGCAACAGGAGTAAAAATGAATTTTCCCGCCAGCCATTCAAAGACCAAATTCCATGAGTGAACATTATTTTCTCAGATGTTGCCGGAATTGGACTTTGCCGGTGGTATTGAATTATGTCCACAACTGTTGTAGTAGTTCCTTCTTGAAATTCGACACGTGCAAAGCACTCGTAATATCATAGATGTTAAAATTCGCTGAGTCTATTCGAGTCATGGTGTGTATCCCTGCCTATCATTGGGAGACGGGTAGCTTTTTTACACTCAGATTCCAATCTTCAATGCTTTGTGTGAGAGCTTACATAACTTTCATTTTCTCACAATTTCTGACGATTGTTCCAAAGGGGCACCCTGTCAATTCCGAATACTTTTCAAAAATCTGCCTGCATGTTTGATTATTGTCATTTCATTTAGAAAAAGTTCAATATTGATCATAACTAAAGAAAATAATGATCAGGAACAAAAAAGGGATAAAGATGCAAGTCGATCTTGAATCAGAGCTGGGTGACACGGGCTTCTGTTCTGATATGGTTGTATGAGAAACAGGAGGAATCGCCAATCTCCTATAGAACATGAGTTGAATCAGGAGTGAGACATTTAGTATACTCGTGCATATGTCAACGCCTGACCTACATCGTAAAACTAACATTAAGTTGTCAGAGACATTCATTTATATACAAACAAGAGACAGACCAACTAATAATTCTACATTAGTTCAGGTGGGTAAACCTGAACTAACTAACTAATAAACCTTTTAATAATTCTACATTAACGTGTCCTACATTGATCAGACTAATTGACATGGTCTGATTCAGAGCCTGTGCAGTTCGTGCTAATTACAACAAGGACAGTTCTGATCCCTCATCACCGAACTGAACACAAGTTCAGCTGTTCTCCAGTTTTGTTACGCATGGTTTTTCATTGCAATTGAGTTCAGAGCTGGAGCTGATCTCCAGACAGTACAGTGTTTTGGGTAAGTTGTCGAAATTCGCATGAGGCTGCAGACAACTTACCCAAAGTGTTTTCTATAGCTTTCAGGTGGAGTTCATTTATATAAAAGAACGTAAGTGGTATAAACGCAACAAGCCAGACGGCAGTCGAACCTCTAATTTTCTGACGCGAGGCCTGACGCGTTATTCATTATGCCACTGACCCTGCTATTGTAGTGCTAAAAAAACACGTTTTCTACATTTATGTCTGTTCACTCTAAAAACTCTAAAAAAGACAAAGGGTTTGTGTGTCGCGCTTAAATTCCGCTTCATTTCGAATGCAAATAAAAACCGTTTTGTTCCAAGAAATCATAGATTTGTCACATCCTTCATACTATACTTCTCTCTTGTATTAGTAAAGCATTTTGATTTAAACTGAACAATATATGAAAGGTTTCATCTATACACTTACACATAATAAGTATACGAATAAATACTCGGTAGAAGCCGCAGCTCAGGTATTAGAGAGATTTAAAATCGGATCGGAGGATTTAGAGTCCAGACTGCAAACCAACAGCTTACACAGGTCTTTTATAGAACCGTTTTGATTTCCTTTGCTTTGTCCCTGTGATGTCATTGTCCTGCTCGCAGCCGAGCCCGACACACGTCTGTTTTTTGTCGCTGGGCGCACACCCTGCGGTCCATGCGGGTCCTAATACCCCAGTACAATGAAGGGGACCCTAAACGGTAAACAGGTGCCGTCCTTCGGCTGAGACGTAAAACCGAGGCCCTCTGTGATCATTCAGGAGAATGGTGGTGGTGGAGGGGAGTCCCCATTACCTGTAAAGCGCATTGAGTGGAGTATCCAGAACAGCGCTATATAAGTGTGCGCAATAATAATAATAATAATTATTATTATTATTATTATTGTAATGTAAAATGCAATAAAAAATAAAAAAATATCAAACTTTGATTCAAAATAGATTAATATAAAAACTGATAAAGCTAATGCTTTTTTCAGGGCTATAGCTGTAGCTGCGAGAAGCTTAAAAGCGCACAAGTGATCTGTCTTTCGTCAAAGTAATTGCCGGAGCAGTAAGACGCAGAGCACCATCCAGCAGCTGTAGACGATGTTCGGGGAAGAGCTAATTCTGTTTTTAGCACAGGGAGTGAGAATGAGCTCAGTCCGGCTCCGAGCAGAATCCATCCTGGTTTGGTTACAGTGCGCCTGAGGATCTTTGGATCGCAACGTAAAAAAAACAATTGCTCACATCGTGTGACTTCCACGACAGGAAGGAAAGATATCACTTAAAAAAATCAGAACTGAAGATTTGGATCCTGGGCCTCAATTTGATCAAATTATTAAAATAATAATTATTAAAATATCAGATGTGTTTGCCTTTGTAAGCATTTGTTTAAAAAATAAGTTCACAATACGATAAAAACACAGAAAGCACAAACTTCATAATACAACGATACAAAATCAATACCAAATCATTATGCCAATTAAGTACCTATCCTTTGAAAACAGAGAACACCTTTATATCTACAAAAAACTTGACATTTGTATGTATTTTTGAATTACAAAGCAGACAGAGTAGTCCCTTAATTCAAAGATCGGATCTTGGCCAAAACAAGACAATCAGACGTGGGCTGAATTCGGAACAGGAACCTCTACTTCGTCGTTTATTGAACTTTTGATAAATGTCTGAATGAAACAGATTCGCTTTTTTAACTCTTTGATTAAAGTACACAAAAAGCACCTTCCTTCGAGCCGGAATCGAACCAGCGACCTAAGGACTCCCTGCTAATTCTCCTACACTCCTCCTCTCGACCAACTGAACTATCGAAGGGATGGCGGTAGGCTCTCTGGCACATACTGTCCAATGGAGTGAAATGTTCCGGGTGATTTAAATCCCACTTCGACATCAAGTTTCCAACTCGTTTCCTTAGTCTTGTTTACCTTGAATTTAAGCCACGAACCAGGATTCTACTGTATAAACTTCCAGGGATATTACAAAATGTTTGATGGGGCATCAATCATTCCAGGCGGAAATTGACTCTTTTTTTTTCTCGAGAGATCATATTGTAGCGTTTTGCAGGTTCTTTTTCAGAACTAAAGAACAGTGGAGACGCGATTAACCAAGCACTGGCTTTATTTTACAACCACACCAAAACCAAACACAGGATCTACACACACATGAGGAGACTGACGAACACGTACACACATTTAGGGTGGTAATTACCTAACAACACACTCTACTTTTACAGGACTACACAGGGCACTAGAATTACTAGGACATTATTTACACAGGTAGGGTCAGCCGCTGGTCATCGTGCTGACCCTCAGACTCTTCCCGGCTACCACTCCCAGCATGCCCAGCGGTACTACGAGCGCCTAGGGGCGCTTCCTCCTCACCACCAGGCGAGGGCGTTACAATATTAAACATTTCATTAGTATCGAGAGGAGGATCACCATGAGACACAAAACAAACAGTTTCTTTCTGTCTTTATTAGAAAGTAGCGTTTGTGCTACATTAATAATATTTTCGTGGAAATAAAGAAGTTTCGAAATGTGGTTTTGAGTTAAATATTAGCGTGTTCATGTAATTAGTTTGTGTTTGTCATTACTATATATATATATTGCCATGTTACTAGAATTTGTAACTGAAGTTTACTAGTTGTGTTTTTTTATGATGGTTAGACATTTGTTGATTACAATATTGTATATAATGTATAATTTGAACTACATATTTTTCAGGTGTGAATAATTGTATATTTTAAGAATACATTTCTAAAATAAATCATTGGCTTTATTTACTAGTTTCTACACCTATAAAAATCTTTCTTTGATGTATAATAGACCTTTAACTATATATGTATAGTAGTCTTCTAAATTTATCCGTATAATAGAACTACAACCATTTATGTATAATAAACATATAATCATAGATGTCTAATTGACGTATAACGATATACGTATATTAGAATTTCATTCTAGACCAGTTACGGAGCACAGTTACACGTCTGGTATGCGTTTAATAGTCGTATATTCTACATCTTTTGCCCACTGGGATGTGCCGATTTTAACTTGGCAAACCAAGATACACATTTTCTAATGAAACCTTAATTAAAAGAGTTTGTTTCTCGAAAGCGTGTTATGTAAAAAAAGAGAAAAACGAAAATATATGGATGGTAATCTTTCAAAGCTGAAGATTTTACTTTTGAAAAATTGACATTTTATGTACTGTATGCAGATGCATTCGCTGGTTTTAGAACTTTGCTGTACTTCCTGAATCATTTTCAGTATTATAAAGTGGGTGTAGATTTTTCTTTAAGGTTAGGACGCGAGTGTGTACATGTGTTTGATTTTCGTTTCACTGATTCTCATTGAAGATTTGGGAATTAACGACGAAAGAATCAGTTGCCTCGGAAAGCAGAAGGTTTGGTTCTCAACGATATTGAAGACACGCCCATGTAGAGCAGCGGGTGATGATTTGTGCTATAAAAGACCAAGTGCTCAAAGTGACGTCTGCGTTTACCGTTTAGACTTTTCATCTCGGGCGCACTTTTAGAAAGCAAAGATAGAGCAGTTGTGTTGAATCACATTATAACAGCTGTCAGCAGAGTGGCACAGCGGAAGCGTGCTGGGCCCATAACCCAGAGGTCGATGGATCGAAACCATCCTCTGCTATGTACACTTTATGCACGATTGATAAGCATACCATCAGTTTAATGAAGTGCATTAAAACTGTTTTTTTCTCTCGTGTGTATGAAAGCTTCACACTTAAGGTACTCTTTCATCTTTACCAATAGCAGATGCCCAAATGTATCTTTGGTTGTTCTGCGATCCTTCATAGTTTCCTCAATTCCTTCAAATGAACATCCATATGAAAGCAATTATGTATATATATATATTACAATTAAGGTACATATTAAAAATATCAACGCACATTTGTATAATGCTCATTTAATAATGATTGTCAAGGATTGTCAGGTTCTCCAACAAATCTGTGTTCTAATTTTAAAATATTTTTGCTAAGGATACAACTGGTGTATAAATGAATTCTCCCAACAGCCAGTTAAAGAAAAATTCCACACGTGAAGATGGTTTTCTTGGACATTGACTTAGGTACTTATTTGTTTACTTGTTGTAGTTGCACACGAGTAAAACACGAAGATTTCCTGCCACATTCAAGAGGGTTTGCGAAGAAATCCCTTCAATTTTTAGCGGAGATTTTGTTTACATCATCACAATCTGAAGCACGTCCCTGAGTACGTTTAACCCACCAGCCCTTTGTTTAACAGCTGCACAGGGACACATTCCCGTTGCTTTTCACAACTCACATGTTTGTAGTTAAAGAAAATAAAATACTGTCATTTTCCTGCCAGCTGGCAGTATTTCTTCTGCACTGACCAAGAGTAACCAAGAACTTCATTTCATCTTTCGCAGGCTGTAATCTACAGAAAAGGAAGTGAATACTTGTATTAAGCTAAATCAAGCCGACGGAGTTGCACTGCTGTTGTTTTTCTCCACTTTTCGTTAAAAGGAGAAAAAAATCACTGGCATTTTTTGGAAGCATTTCTTCTGTCCTGAGAAGCAAGATTTGTATTTTATCTTTCAGAAGTTGTATGAATTTCTTGAAGTTCAGAAACAACTTGTTCCAGAAAAGAAATTAACACTTGCTTCAAAGTAAATCAAGATGTCGGTGTCTCTTGCTGTGTGTGCTCTTATCTGTCCATCTCTCTCTCCTCTTCTCTCTGGCAGTCTGTGCAGAGTATCTGAAGGGGATGTAACACCACTTGGAAAAGAAAAAAATTCTCAGGAAAATTCTCAGGCAGAATAAAAAATCATTATTCTCTTCTCAGTCAGATTCACAGCTCAGACTCACACTCAGACAGGATCTCAACTCCGTACTGCTCTCTATCCTCACAATCCAGAACCAGAAGATATTCAGACAATCAGTGCTGCTACATGAACAATATCAGACAGAACAGCCTGGACTCATGTCACATTTCCCCCTTTTATCTTTCCTCCCAGCCCTCTTAGAGACATAGAAGAGCTCCCGGTTCTCCTCTCTTTGAACTGGGCTCAGGGGTCACTGATCTGGCAGTTGTGGGCTCTGTTCCAGGTCGAAAGCAAGAAGGATCTATTAACGCTTTCCAGGACTTCCAGCCCTTCAGTATTACTTTCTTTACTGTATGTCAGCCTCCCAAAATGTTTATAAATGTTTTATGAGTGTGGAATTATCTTATTATTTATATACAGTATTTATGTAATAAACACCAGTAGTGACACTATGATCGGTATATTGATTATTTGTAGCCGATGGTCCGATGGTCGTGTCTACAATAGTGACCATTTGACCAGTCTGTAGCTCTGAGCAGTGGGACTCAGATCACACAGAAGACCTGTCTGTGTGATTCCATACCAGCCCTGGGATTCAGCTACTCTCACAAATGTCTCACAGACCGTCTTATAAATTTACAATTAGATGAAGTCATGTAACAGTTTTACAGATAATTTAAATAATCAGACAGCAGTTTTGGCAGTGGATACATCTCCACATGGGGGAAAGAAACTGAAATATATGTGCTCACTGTAAAGTAGGAAGAGGTGGTCAGACAAGCAAAACAACTTTGCAGATAAGGTGAAGTGACATTGTTTTGTGTCAATCAGCTCACAGATTTCGCTTCATGTGCCTTAAGCTGTGCAATTTGTATGGTTGTTGAATGAGATTGATTTCTTCACAAGCCCAGTCAATTGCCAGGTGGAGAGCTTGCCGACACACACCTTCATGAAGACTCTTATTAAGATTTCATTGTCAAGTCGCCTCCTTTGCATACAATAGTAGCACCGACACTAAGAGAAAGGATGAGAAATAGCGTTTATCAAGCGATTGCAGTGTTTGTTTGACTGAGGATCCTTGTGTGCTGAACTGGCCTCTGGAGAAGTGTAGTGCAGTAAAGCAGAAGGTTTGTGTCACTCAAGATTGTTACAGAACAGAACAATACAATTACAATACTTTTATGAGAGTAAATATTACTGGTGCATCACAGTTCTTATAATGGTGAAAACAGGAGCACCTTCTCTACATTTTTGACTGAAGTATTTAAATGGAAAGAAATACTATCACTATGCAATTCATAAATGCAATTGACCTCCTCTAAATGTTCTAGTTTGATTAAACAATGTATGGAATTAGGTGACAATATCGGAATTCATTCAAATGCACAGGATTAATTTTCAGCAACAAAAAAAGTGCTCGGAAATATTTTACAAGAATGAAACCTTACATTCACCTAAATAAACATTCACCATCTACATTAGCAGAGAACAGTAGGACAGAAGGTTAGTGTCACTGGACACTGCGTCAGAGAGGCCGATCTCTTCTCCCTCATTATGCAGGCTTACCCACTCATGATGAACTGTCCTCCAGCGATACTCAGCTGCCATCATCGACTCAGACATGACGTTCATGTACATATTATACCTTAATATGGTACTGCGTTACAATAATTTGATCAAAACAACTGGTGAAAAAAAAGATAAAGACTTTGTCCAAAAAAGAAGCATTTATACCTTTCCTCTCCTACCAGCCATTACAAGTCACCTAGTTTTTAATTTAGAGGTGGATTAAAGCTCTAGTCTCTTTGGGGGTGTGAGTTGGAATCCCACTGCTGCCAAATATCTCCAACTATCTCAGTGTTAAGAAGCAAAAAACACACATTTGCTGCAGAAGTAACAGGAGAATTTGTGCCATTCAGCCTCATAGCATGATGTCATTTTCTCATGCTCATTTTTAGATGCTTGTGATCGAATCTATGATTCTTATGAGTGTGCCCTCCATAAAGGTAGCACAGATATAACGTGCCAAGTTTTCAGAGAATCGCATTAAATACAGGTCAGAAGAAGGCGACAAAGTGTCCGCTAGGCAGTTCAGCTATTTCAACGGTGTTCTCTGTTGTTTAGGTCCAGAATGACACCCGTTACAACCAGGAAACACACAGTGTCAGGCATCAAAAAGACTTCCCAAAACCCTGATCCTCTCCTTGATCCGGTGATGGCATCCAGACATTTCCTGCAACAAAGCCAGGATACGGTCTTCAACAACACGAGTGAAAGGCTAATTCCCAACCTTTGCAATCCTTTGCAAAGAAGGACCGCATGTGCTCAGTGTTAAATGCGCTGTTCATTATTATTATTAATAATAATAATCTATACATTATATAGTGCCTTTAAAGGTGGCTTTTCAAAGTGCTTTACAGAATGAAACCAATAAAGTTAAAAAATACACAAGATAAGCAGGATGAGAATACACAGTTAGAGGAGACAATAGATGGTGGTATTAAATACAGTAGGAACAGAGGGGTAAAGAATAGTTCATTAAAGGCTCTTCTAAAGAAGAGGGTTTTGAGTCTGGATTTGAAGGAGTTTAGAGAAGGTGACTCTCTGATATCCTTGGGAATAAAGATCCAGAGCTTTGGTGCAAAACAGGAGAAGGCCCTGTCACCCATAGAGTGTAGATGGACTGGGGGACAGATAGGAGACCAGAATTAGAAGAGCAAGGTTGTGAGGTGGGGAGTAGGGCGATAACCCAGACAGGTACTGTGGTGTCAAGCCATGGAGAGCCTTATAGGTGAGCATGAGGATTTTGAAGTTGACAGGAAGCCAGTGCAAGGAGTCCAGGACAGGAGTAATGTGATCACAGTCCAGTGCTAATTTCTTTCTTGTGGCTGCTGGTTCATTTTCAACTGTGGACTCTTAAGAAGTCCTTTATTTGACTTGATCAACACTAATCCCTAGAGGATTTTGAAAGGTTGAATCAAAATGATACATGACTCTGGTGGGACTCAAACCCACAACCTTTGAATGACTTCATTCTATCAAAGCCTAGAAGTCCAATGCGCTCTCCATTGCGCCACAGAGCCAACCAATACATCGTTATATAAAACAGCTACAGAAAGCTGTAACTCATGCTTCTCCCGTTGTCTTTAAATTAAGCTCCATAAATATTGACAATGAGTGGCCTGTTGTCTACAAATAGATACCACTGGGATTCACACCCAGGGTCTCCTGGTTTTTAGTGAGGCGGTTTAACCAGCTAAGCCATGGTGCCAAACCTGCTAAATGTTATCCACAACTTCAAACACCTGTGAGAAACGGGCAACTGCAGTGTTACGCCTGCTAGCTCAACAGATAATCCTTTTCGAAGTTTAAGGAGAGGATTTCTTTGTCAATTCAATTAAACATTTTAGAAATGCTGAACGATTGATGTGTTTCACGCGCAGAAATATTTTATCGTTACGTACTTTTTCTGTGCAGTTAGTTCTCCTTCAACTCCGCCCAACAACAGAGGTCGTTTTTAATACAGGAGTGTAGATTAAGCCGACTCAGGGACGCCAAATAATGTAGGGAAAACCGGTTCAGGGACGCCAAATATGTAATCATAGTGGCTCTCTGAAGGCACCAGTTCTGTAGGGTTTGGGCATTTACTGAGACAATTATTAATTGTAGCAGTAAATCACAAAGTTGATTCTTTTGATGGCTTTAGAATCCAACCATGCGACATAACTCAAACAACGCACACACACAGGTACTAATACACGAGGATACATTTATTAATACATAGAATATGCCTATAAACCTAACAGATCTTATCGAGAGGGTTATCAGAATACAAAAGGTATATATTCAATCAGTTACAAAGTGTTACACATATCAAGAGGACATACGTTCAGTATATCATTCATTTAGACCGTTTCATAAAGTGAACTTGGTTACAACTTCTACATTAGATACTCAAAACAAGTACATAACTCTTAGGAATTAAATTGATATCAACTGGTTGGGATAACAATTGAATTCTCGAGCTGTAATGCATTGAAGTTGAATACTCATCCAATCTCTGGGGATTCAGATCTCCTGCGGGCACAAACAAACAGTTGCAGGCTGTTGCTGTCCAATCCGCGCTCTCTGGCTCCGTGCCAGGCTGTGATGTGCGGCTTGCGACGGTGCGCTGCTGATGCTCATTGTTGGCTTTAACTAGCAAAGTTTGTGCACAGGAGAAAAGATGACTGTGGGTCCCAGCAAGTCAGGAAGAGGACCGGTTCGTTCCTGATGAAGAGCTAGTTCTGAATAGTGATTCAGCTGTCCACAGTTCCGACCTGTTCACGAAGCCTGCTGCTGGTTACTCTCTGGCAACCTCCACTCTAGACTCTTAGAACAAAGGAAAGTTCTGGCACTCGGACACACTGGCCGTTCCGTGGTTGTCCGGGCTGAGTCTCAGGATGGTCAGGAGGCGCGCTGCGAGAATGTCCTGCCCTTGGGAGCCTTCTGCTCCTGGGCCGTCCTGCCCTGGAATTCTCCTTTGAATTCCCTTTAGAACAGTCCACAGAATCCTCTCCAGAATCCCTTCTGAATCTGAATCTGAATCTGAATCTCCCAGGCTCTCTGTGTTGCCTGTTTTTACCTGGAGGAACTTCAGCTCATTGATTGGCTGAAAGTTCCATGGGCATCAGAGTCCCACGTGGGTTACTCGGCCCTACCAGTCCCTGATTGGTTGATCAAGGTGAGATATGAGTCGCTTAGTCCTGACACTTAGGAATGCAATCCAGATGTCCAACTCGCACTCCCTAGACAGATAGGCACCAATGGATGACCATTGATCATGATAGCCAGGCTTAGCTAAGTGCATCCCCCTTTGGGAGCTGTCCTTATCAAAAGAAAACATCTTGCATGAATGGTTTCTCTGTGGCTGCACCACAGAGATGAACAGAGAAATGGGGCCTCATTTGGGAAGCTCAGAAACCCTTAATTCTGCATTATTATTAAGCCTCGCCGCTACAGGAGTAAAGGCACATTGCACATCAGCAAAACATCCCGTACAGGTTTAGGGAGAGCGACATCAGTGATTGGAAGGTTGGAAGTTTCGGGTCACTTTTTTATTATAGATTCAAGCAGCCCTGAATACCTTTTCAAGAAACATTTCAGAATCCCAGTCACGTCCAGTATGATTGCTACACAGGTCTACAGTATACAATCAGAATACTGTTTGTGCATTATATAAAACACACCGCCCAAAGCATTTCTAAAACAGGAATTACATGTTTCTGAATGGCCCTCCTTTATAAATAAAATAAAAGGTCTGAAGCCTGCTCCAAAGAAGCACTATATTCAGAGCTGACAAAGATGTGATAGGAAACATCTCGGAAAACGAAGATGCAGTCATTTCCACGCGTCGCACAACAAGAGCTGAACCCACCCGACTTTCTCCAAAAGAGTAAGGTGTAAGGAGTGTGGCTGGGTGGTCTAAGTGCTGGGTTTGTGCTCCATTTTCTTCACTGGGTTAGGTTTGAATCTTGCCGCTGCTAAGTGTTGGTGGGTTAAGACCTTCCTTCTATTGCGACGTCAATGGGTAAAAGCTTTGCTTGGCAGTCTGTCGAGAGACTGAACTAGGTGTTTCAAGATAGTCTTTGTCAGCTTAACATCAAGGCATAAAAAAGCATCAGCAATGCTCTTTGGTCCCTTCAGCATTATGCAGGGAACAACATCTGCCGTGATCACTTTTGAGTCAGTGTGAATCGTAGTGTGCCGCAATTGTTTTTAAAATTGGTTCTGTAGTGTAAGAAAAACCGGCCGTTCAGGGACGCCAAATATGTAACTGTAGTGGCTCTCTGAAGGCACCAGTTCTGTAGGGTTTGGGCATTTACTGAGACAATTATTAATTGTAGCAGTAAATCACAAAGTTGATTCTTTTGATGGCTTTAGAGTCCAACCATGCGACATAACTCAAACAACGCACACACACAGGTGCTAATACACGAGGATACATTTATTAATACATAGAATATGCCTAAAAACCTAACATATCTTATCGAGAGGGTTATCAGAATACAAAAGGTATATATTCAATCAGTTACAAAGTGTTACACATATCAAGAGGACATACGTTCAGTATATCATTCATTTAGACCGTTTCATAAAGTGAACTTGGTTACAACTTCTACATTAGATACTCAAAACAAGTACATAACTCTTAGGAATTAAATTGATATCAACTGGTTTGGATAACAATTGAATTCTCAAGCTGTAATGCAGTGAAGTTGAATACTCATCCAATTTCTGGGGATTCAGATCTCCTGCGGGCACAAAGAAACAGTTGCAGGCTGTTGCTGTCCAATCCGCGCTCTCTGGCTCGGTGCCAGGCTGTGCTGTGCGGCTTGTGACGGTGCACTGCTGATGCTCACTGTTGGCTTTAACTAGCAAAGTTTGTGCACAGGAGAAAAGATGACTGTGGGTCCCAGAAAGTCAGGAAGAGGACCGGTTCATTCCTGATGAAGAGCTAGTTCTGAATAGTGATTCAGCTGTCCACAGTTCCGACCTGTTCACGAGGCCTGCTGCTGGTTACTCTCTGGCAACCTCCACTCTAGACTCTAAGAACAAAGGAAAGTTCTGGCACTCGGACACACTGGCCGTTCCGTGGTTGTCCGGGCTGAGTCTCAGGATGGTCAGGAGGCACGCTGCGAGAATGTCCTGCCCTTGGGAGCCTTCTGCTCCTGGGCCGTCCTGCCCTGGAATTCTCCTTTGAATTCCCTTTAGAACAGTCCACAGAATCCTCTCCAGAATCTTACTGATCTCACTGAATCTCCCTGAATCTCTGTGTTGCCTGTTTTTACCTGGAGGAACTTCAGCTCGTTGATTGGCTGAAAGTTCCATGGGCATCAGAGTCCCACGTGGGTTACTCGGCCCTGCCAGCCCCTGATTGGTTGATCAAGGTGAGATATGAGTCACTTACTCCTGACACTTAGGAATGCAGTCCAGATGTCCAACTGGCACTCCCTAGACAGATAGGCACCAATGGATGACCATTGATCATGATAGCCAGGCTTAGCTAAGTGCATCCCCCTTTGGGAGCTGTCCTTATCAGGAACCTTAAATCAGCCTGCATGAATAGTTTCTCTGTGGCTGCACCACAGAGATGAACAGAGAAATGGGGCCTCATTTGGGAAGGCTCAGAACACTTAATTCTTTCTTATTAATAAGCCTCGCCGCTACAGTAGGCATGGTGCATTTGTCTGTGAAACTTGAATGCTGTGCTTTTTCACGCAGAATCATTGGCAGGAGCAAAGCTTATTCAATCTTTGCGCACAGCGCTCTATCAGAAATACTTTGTCCAAGTTTTGAAGAGATTGTGGGATTCTCTGCACACGTTCACATCGCGTACCTCAAACAACACCACCATTCGATGGGAAATTGATTCTACTTCTTGCAGTTGTTCCTGTGGTTGCGATAGTTACAAAGTTGCACTTTCCTCCACCTTCTGCTATAGTATTCATTGGGTGAGCTTCATCAATTGGCTCAGAAAGGTCAACTGTGCTTCGGAAAAAATCAGCAGCAGTGTCTTTATTTTGTCGGTGAGTATGGCTGTCTTTTAAAGCACATGAAAAACACGAGTTTGTGGATTTCTCCAAATAGCAACGAATTCAGTTGTGCAGTGCTTTACTGCTTTCAGAGGGTCTTTTATCAACGCTGCTATAGTAGAGAAGTGACATAATCACAAACACAACCATTTGTGCTGGCTGTTTCACTAAGTATTAAGCTTTTTTAACTATCACATGATTTTAACTAATTTAACATCATCTCCAGAAGAGCACCTCGCACTGCTCACTGAGCTGATGTATGTGCCCATTTCTCAAAAAATTAAATATCATCTGAACTGATTTTTTTCTACTTTAAATGCTTTCCTACTCTTTTAATATTTCAGTTAAATCTTTTATTTTGAAGTACTTTCCATTGATATTAATCCTAGTCCCGATGAATGATTCTGGGACATGGTGCGTCTTGAATAATGTTCTTATAGGTTTCAGTTTGGAAAAGTGCGCTCTCCAGAAGCTACCGAAACCTCTAATGGTCACACAAAGCTTAATGCAATAGCAACGTTTGGGGTTGAAAAAGAATATAACTTGCTATGAATACGAACACTGTTCCAGGAGGCGTGTAAGGACTATTTTGGCTCAGATCACCAATTTACCTTACATTTCTACTCCATTAATATCGCTATTGAGTGCTAAAGGTAGGTCCTGGCAATACTTCTTGAGATCTTCTTTAGAAAAATTTAAAAATATATATTTCCAGTACTAAAAAAAAAGTAAAAAATACTGATTACGTGCAACTGATAAAATCTCTCTTCCAGGGACGTTGTAGCTACATGCAAATTACAATGGAAAACTTTATCAGCTTTAAAAGTTTCTTTTGCATTTATAAGACGATCAGCATGACACTCAAAACATACCTGTATTCAGTAAGCGGTGAGTCTGCTGGCTGAGCAAGTTGCCTCCTCTACACACAATAGCAGCCCCGACGCTAAGATAAATGAAAAGAAATTGCTTTTATTGGGCACTTTTCATATCCGATGAGCTTGACATCTCCCAAGGGCGATGGAGTTTTTTTGCGACACTTACAAGAGAAATCATGTAAGGGAAAAATGTATTTTTTTCATGGAGAAAACGTGCACCAGGAAATGTTTTGTTTTGAAGAAGTGATTTAACATGATACATGACCTAATTTACTAGAGTAAATGCTCACACTGCAAGGTCTGCTTTACTACAAGAGAGAAGTAGAGTGAAAGATGTCATAATTGCACTGCGTTGTTGAAGAAAACATCTTTTTCTTTGAATTCTAAATCAATCAGAATTTCAAAGTGACACACAAACCCTTTGTCTGTATTAAAGAGATGATATTTTAAAACTGATAAAAATGTAGAAAACACGTTTCTCACTTAGAAATTTAGGATGGGATTATTACTATTACTAGTAATTACTAGTTGCAGTGCTGAACTCACCATGGTGCAATTCAGTTACATGATTGGCCAGTGGTTTCATGGATAATGCGTCTGATTTTGCATCATGAGATTGGAGGTTCGATTTCTACCGGGTTCGTGTGTTTTTAAATCAGGCTACTCAGAAATAGATGTCCATTATGTGAATGAACCGCACCTGAAAGCAAACGTTGGTCGGGTTTCCTTCTTTCCAGCATGAAATAGCAAATCGTTACAAAAAGCACCAGCTAATGTCCAATAGCATTAGTCATTTTAATTAACATGAATATACTGTAAGGTCTTGGTACATGGGATTGGATTTCATCCACAATTTAAAAAAGGGCAAATTATATTTATAGGCTTCAGACACATTTTAATACAAAAGTGACCTAAAACTCTGTAACTTTCAGGTTAGTTTGAACCTGTAATGAAAAAGGGGCCTGAAACTTCCATTCTGTGATGTAACTGTCTCTAAAGTCGGACGTGATGTTTCACGGATGTGCAGTGTGCCTTTTCTCTTGTCATGTTCAAAATGACTTGCTGTGTAATTTCCTGAATGCGTGTCCTGTACTGCTCTGTTATTTCATTTAGATTATCTATGTGGTGTACAGATAAAACCAAACTGCAAGGTCTAATTCCTGGGTTCGGCACCAGCTGAACCTGAACATACATCATCCGATCTCAACATGATTTGAACACACAACCTTTTGATGTGGTATCAGATGCACTACCATCACACCACTCCCCATAAGTGCTTTTAATTCCCCCAAGGAGAAAAATATTTTTTTTTCATTCTCTCCTGTGAGAAGCGCCGCTCTTCCAACGAGGGTCTCTTCTTCCCAGACCACAGATTATTTTTCCTGTCCGGCTCTCACACAGAGAGCAGACACACTGTCTCCACTAATGTGTTTACTACATCTATAGATCTGACCCCCTTACAGCCCTGATATTCCTGGACAGGATCCCATATTGAGCAGTATTTCTCACGTTCTGAACTTACAGTGTGTACACAATATACTTTATACACAAAGTAAGTGTTTTCGTAACTCTTGGACGTTTTGTCAAAATGTTACTGGCATGCCAAAATTGCCCCCTCAACTGAACAGTCCCACCCCCCTCAGTTTTGGATAAAAGGTTTGGATAAAAAGTTTTTGAACACTTTCACTTACTTAACTTGAGCCGTAAAAAATAGTTGTACTTTGTCAATGGTCAGATAACTACACTAACCCCGAATTCACAGTTACTACATCAGACTGTTTGATGTGCAGGAGGGCTATCTGTCCAGGAACAGCACGTTACATAGTGTCTATGTTTTGGGGTGTCAACATTATTATGACCTTATTTGCTCAGGTGGACCAATGCCTTGCAGTAGTTTATCCTTATACTTACAATCGTTATATAACTAGGACTGTAGTTATAGAAGTTTGTACTTTCTGTTGGTTTTACAATGATTTCTTAATGATTCAGAACCTCGTTACCGTTGATGTTGTTGCAAAAATGAACACATATGGTTGATGCTCCAGGCAAAAATAATCACGTGAGTTCTGATGAACGTGGAACTGTTCTTCATCACTAAATACCAGATTGCTTGTCGTTATCTTCTAACATGAAATACTAATCAGTGGCATGCTTGCGAGAATTCACTTGGATGGTTGCAATGGCTCCGTTTAAACCGAAATATCACTACCCCCCTCAGGATTTCAGACCCCCCCCCCCCCTACAGATCATTCCCCTGGCGCCAGTCCTGGGTATAATGGTGAACATAGCTGCCTTGCAAGCAGTGAATCTGGGTGTGATTCCCACCTGACCCATCAACAAACCTTTTCCAATGAGTCTTTGATCAATTTAAAAAAGTCTTGAAGCTGGTAGGCTAGGGAAGAAGCACTGTTTGAGTGCACTGAGGAAAATGTGCTACTGTGCTGTGCTGCTCCAGTAGCGCAATTGGTCAGGTTGTGGTGCTTTTATAGTGGAGTTATACCGAGGTTGTGAGCTCAATCATCACGTGGAGTAGGTTCCGTTTTCAGCTGCAGAAACGTGCTGTTGAATTTATGTCGGTTCTTGTGTTACTTTTTCCTCTCGATGGAGCTGTATTAATGCAGGCACACCTGCTTCCATGTCAAGTTATTTTATCGTTGCTTACAAACCAACACACTGCAGACACCTCTGATATTGTCACTGCTTGTGGGCCACGTGTTCCTGCTGTCAGCCTACCATGATCATACACCTATAGAAATATTACTGCTGTAGTACAGGAGCGAAGAAACAAAACGAAAGCACACCAAGTTTAAAAAGGTCAAAATGTGTCAAAGCCCTTCCTCGAGGAGAATGGGGTTCAAACCTACTTGTGCAGAGTATCATGTATTAAGAGGAGATTGCCTTAACCACTAGGCCACCTCCATACACACTTCAGCCCCCTCCGGACATGAGTTGCCTCTTTCCCCATACTCAAGGGTAATTTTCCTCTTCCACCTACAATTTCAACATTTACCTTGTGAGATGTCAAACCACAGAGCCTGTGCTGCGCTTCAGTGTTAGCTGTAGTGGACACCCCGTTGAACATAAAAAGCATATTGAGCTCCTTGGACATAAGCCATTTCTCGTCACTTGCCCAGCGAGCAGGCTCAGCACACACTGAATGCAGGTGTCTCAGAGCAATTGAGATGTGTCCAAGTGGCTGTAAAAGGGATATCTGATGCCAGTGCCATGGCTTATTTCTCCGACGGCAGGCGTAGCGGCGTGCCGGTTGGAGTATTCTCGGTCGCATTTAATGGCTACGTCATGGCAACGTCAGCTCAAACCACCAAATGGAGATGGGCGTGCCGACAAGCTGACCCTGCTGATGCGGGATTAACACTAGGCTAAGAGAATGCTGTGGCTTAGTTGGTTAAAGTGCCTGCCTAGTAAACAGGAGATCCTGGGGTTGAGTCTCAGTGGTGCCTGTCTTGCCACACAGTTTATCATTTTGGAAACCAACATGCTTCTACATTTAATTTAATGGAAGTGTTCATTTAATTTTTGGAACAACTTGTTTTTAAAAAAATCCATACAAATTGCGAAAGATAAAATACTCATCTGTTTTGTCAGTGCAGAGGAATTACTGCCAGCTGGCAAGGAAACAAAAACGATTTTTTTGTCTTTAGCCAAAAACCTGTGAATGTAGAAAAAAGGTGATGTGCGTTAGTTTTTATGGCACGGTCAGTCTGCATATCCTTCAGTTAAACATAACGTTGGTAAATCAAAAGTCCCCAGAGACGCATTTCAAATTAATCGGACCTCAACACCGTCTCCCCTAAATGTGATGGGGTTTCTTTGGATGTCCTTAAGCATCCTGATAGTTGCAGAGATTTCAAACTTTTGGCTAAAGTCAAACTACAAGAAGTTAATAGTTGAGCGCCTAAGTCAATATCACTGGGAATGTGACTATGTAAACTTAAATAGTATTCAAAATATTGCAATTTTGTTGTAGTTTAAAAAGATATTTTAGCTGGGGATCCTCAAAAATGATGAGGGTAGAAAAGAGAACTATTCGACACCATCAGGAGTGCTTAACGTGTGATAAAAGTGTTTTTTAATCACAAAGTGAAAATAGTGAATTTGTCTTTCACTTAGATGTTCATCAAAAGCTCATTAAACAATGAAGGAGAGGCTCGTGTTCCAAATTCAATTCGTGTCTCATTATCTTGCTTTGATTTTTAAAATGTACACTGTTGACTATACACTCTTCCTAACACGATTAAAGAGCCAAGTTTAGTTCAGAGGTAAAGCATCTCATGCATCGTATGAAGCTCTGTTTTCTATCACCAGCGTCTCCACTCTGATTTCTTTTTAAGCGCGATATCTTTTCTGTGATTTCTTTCGTTTGAATGCCCTCATGTGTGAATTTCAGCACAACACATAAACTCGTTTGTCTGTTTTAAAGAGATGCAATTTTTAAAACAGACAAAATGAAAGACTTATTAACTAAATACACATAGAAAACGTGCACCTAATTGAGAAAATTTGGACTGGGGCGATGTATTATTGTAGCGGCGCAAGCTCACAGTGGTGCACTTGAGGAATGTGGTACAAGGGCCAGTGGTGCATTGGATAACGCATCTGATTACGGATCAGGAGACTATAGGATCGTAATGCTCTTAAACCCAGTACCATAACCGTAGTGTGTTCAGTCCTACACAACCTTTCTATTGACTGAATAAGCCTCCTGTTCCATCTCCATCTTCCTCCCACACATTACGGCTATTTCAGCACCGTTATTGTTGGACCACAGTCACAGATACGTAAGGGACACTATTCTGAAGAACCATCTTAAATAAATAACATGGCAAAAGGTAACAATAATGCTTTCTTAACGTAACCTTACATTTGGCCGTACAATACAATTTTCTGTACCCTCAAATAAAACAAAATCTTACTGCTTTCTCCTGAGAAACACAAGTGTAGTGTTAAATCACAATAAATAATACAACAAATATACTAAACTAACACCCAGATATGACAACACACAGCTATGACAGAACACATTGAAGACTTAAAAGCCCTTTAAATTTTTATTTCCTTAATTTCCATTCTCTTCCCTCCCCAGGATAACTGAAAACTAACTATAATAAAGACTGTATATGCATTACTTGTAATACAGCTACTAATAAAAATATACATGGAACTTAATTATTAATAAATAACACTTTTATTAGTAAATACGTGTAATGATAACATTCATTGTGAATATTTGTGGTGTCTGGAAAGCAATTTTAGTTAAATATAATAATAATTTTCAAGCAAGTGGTGCATAAGCTTGTTACTTAATGAGTACATTATTTCCATTACATTCAAGACAGTTCTAATGTGATCGATTGTTCTGCTTAGTCCGCTACTAAGTAGCTTAAAACCTATGAAGAGGTGGTTTAAGCTAGACTCCTAATGCAGTAACATCTAACGGGCAGCAGCTGTTATTTTAGGTTTGTTGCAATTGAGAACAGGTTTAGTACAGAGCTGCTGACAAATTTCAGTGGAGTTTATTGTATATGGGTTTATTGCAATTGACCCATTGTAGCTACCAATCAGCAGCAAGGAAAAACAAACTTCACTTGTGCCTTTTAAAAAAAGGGAAACAGAGTAGTAGTTTATGTGGTAATTTCAGGTACAATGTAAGAACTAAAGTTATCTACTCCCATAGTAATGCGTGGGGTCCTATAAATAGAAAAAAAAAATTGTAACCCGAAAACACAACAAACACAAAACAAGAAGTCTTCCAGGAACCTAGGTAAATCCCTGTAGTAGTCTAACAACTACAAAAAAAAAAACAAAAAACAAAAAACAAATGCAACAACTTCAAAAGAAAAAGAACATTAAAAACAAATCTGGGGAACAACAAAAACACAGAGTCTAATGCGAGAGCTTTTTCAAGTCTTCAGTGCTCCTCTCGTCTCAGTAGACCTCTCTCATATATTTGTGTACAGGTCAGCTGGAGGTACACAGCTGATGGTAATTTAAGTAGGGAGCTGCGTCAGAATGCATGGGCTTCAAAGGAAAAAGTCAAGGTTTATTCCATGCTGAAAAGAGAAGGAAACACAATGTTTCAGCTGTGGAGCCTTATTTGATTGTGACTCGAAGTAAACCTTTACTTCTTCGTTTGATGTTAATTTATCTCCATCAGATACCTAATAATATCTAAACTTGACAGTTGCTTTCAGTAGCTAAAGACACTGCTCCAGGTGAGGCTCGAACTCACAACCTCGGCATAACTTCGCTGTGCACTGCTGTATAAGTACCGCGCGCTGACCGATTGCGCCACTGGAGCTGTGCGAAGTGTGCTCCTCATACAGACTGACGCTGCAGAAACACAGGGTGAAAACGGTTTCGGTTGTGGATCCATTAACATGGGGAACACTGAAATAGCAAGGAGAATACAAGAAAAGAAACTGAAAGAATTGTGCTAACAGCAAAGGAGGACGGAGGGAGGTGGTCGGACAAGTAAATCAGCCTGGTAGATTGTTTGTAGCGACATTTTTGAGTCAATCGGCACACGGATTTCTCTTCATGTGCCTTAAACTGTGCAGTTTGTATTTTCGTTGTAGATAGGTTTCTTCAGACGTCCAGTAAAGTGACAATAATGGAGAACTAGCTGACGCACCCCGTCGTGAAGACCCTCTGTAAGGTGATTACACGTTTCATTTTCAAGTCGCCTCCTTTACACGCAATTGCTTCCCCGACACTGAGAGAACATGAGAAATGGCTTCAATTTTCAATGTGAAGCGCAGTTCAGGCTCGATGGCTTCACATCTCCAATCAATCAAATAAAATTGCAGTGAAGCGATCTAAATAAGACTCTGAAGTACTGGGAAAGATGATTATTTTGAGCGTGCCTCCCAGGGTCTGCTACGAGGCTGAAGTTGGCTTCTTATTCGCCAGCTTCTTATGCGTGTTTTTCGTCCCACCTTAAATGCTGCTGCTGTGTTGTTATGTCGCCTTTCGCCTGTAGATGGGTCTCTTCGATCAGTACTAATCCGGCTGGAAAACTGTAGACATCTTCACTGAAAGGGAATATCCAAATAGCGACTGTCCAAACTATATTTTTGTATGAAATATATTTCAGAAAATCGCAAACCAATTTTAAAAACTCACCACAACACGGACTTACACTGGGAAAAGGTGATTGCACTTTCTGCTTATTTCTACGGCCTCCCCCCCGATTATGAAAATGTCTCACAGTTCTGTCACCGACGTGTGAAAGAATGTAACAGACTATCAAAATCCTGAAGTACAAGACATTTTAAGGCACCAGTTTTTTAAATATGACCCCCTGATCCTGGCATGTCAGAATACATTTCGAAAAAGTATGGCACGAATTGCACGAATTGCAATGGCACAAATTGTTGAGAATATCACTGACCTTGCCGATATTTGCAGGGGATCGAATGTTTTGCACATGTTGAACTACAACAAGTAAAAATTGAGCTCCTTAGTCAATATCCGAGAATGTCCAATAATGGCGAACATCAGTAGCTTCAAGGAAACTTAGACTCGCTTATGGCGTTTTATCTTCGAATGGAGGGTGGGAGAATTCAGTTATACTCTCGTTGCTCATTAGCTAAACTATTTTAAAAATATGACACAAATTTGTTCGAGAAACTTGTAATCGCCTTAAAGAGAGTCTTCTTGAAGATGTGCACCAGCTAGCTCTCCACTGTCAATTGACAGGACTTTAAAACTGTTCTCATACTGTACAACCAACATACAAATTACACATCTTAAGGAACATGGAGAGAAATCCGTGTACTAAATAACATAAAACTGTCGCTGCAAATTATCACCAAGCTGTTTTATGTGTCTGACCACCTCTTTCCTACTTTGCAGCGAGCACAAATCTTTCTGTTTCTTCATCGCTATTTTACTGTCTCTTTCCCCCATGTGGAGATGGATCCACAGCCGAAACTTTAGGTCAGTTCCTGTTACTCTGTCCGATTGAAAGAGCTGTATTAAAGGCACTCCCATCTCTGCAGGAAAGTTATTGCTGCTCTCAACACAATATACTGCAGCCAAATGTGATAGTGATACTGTCACTGCCTGTGGGCCACGTGTTCCTGCTGTCAGCCTATTATGTCATGTTCATCCACACCCAGAAACATTACTGCTGTAGCACAAGAGTTATATAATGTAGGCGCAGTCCATAAAGCATGAATCTCTTAATCTCAGAACTGTGGGTTCAGCCCCCACATTGGGTCCCTCTGTGTCAATTTCATCCCCCCAATCCTCCTAGCATGACCTGATGGCGTAACAGTGATACCCAGTACCCAGCGTAATTCAGCTTTCTTTCCACTTGATTCAGATTTTGATCTGAAATCATCGGCCGAACAAGAGTTTGTCTAAATCGAGGGAGATCTGCTCACAAGCAAGTATTAAACACTTCAGCATTTTCTGTTCGAATACCACACTTTGTCAAAACACTGCCGCTTCTTAAGCTAATAAGTAACAGTTTTTGAGCACGCATTGTATTGTTAATGCTTATATTAAAAAAGCATAAATTCACATAATGGAATTTGGACTGAACAAAGTAGTCCAGCCCCTTTACAACATTACATACCCACTGATTAAAGCTTAAAACTACAGCAGCAGGAGTAATAATAATGGCAACAACATGTTTGGAGTTCGGCATTTCATTTATCCTGCGGAAACATCGTATCGGAATGAACTGCCCGAGATAAAAGAGTAATTGCGGCTTCAGATCGTTTTTACAGAGCATTGCGTTGTTCTGTTCATGCTGACTACACGCTTTAAATTTGTCATTTACTGCAAGCGTTGCTTTTCCGGGTTTTTCTGAAATTCCTCGCATTTGAGCCAGCACTAAAACATTTCATTCCCGTCGCTGAATACATCGTGGAAACGGTATTTGCAACGGAATGCTGTCACACATGAAACCTTTTCGTTATTCGGTTCTGAAGTTTGAAAATGAAAATAAAACGGGGGTCACTTCATAGGTTTGAAAGAAGTCCAAGCAGCATAAAAACCCGCGAATTCTTACAAAGGCTGCACCTTTCTGCTGCTGCTTTTATAAATCATCCTTAAACATTTGAATGCATACCTTACTGCTGCTAATCACATTCACCTGTTTACGAAGCTTTTTTCTGTCCGCTAAGCAGTTTCTCCGTTTCCCTCGTACTGTGATTGTCAGCGAGCACAACAAGACTGAAACAGTGTAAAGGCAGGTAAAAAAGACAGGGTAAAACGCCTGATTGTCGGGAGTGGGATTTGAACCCGTGCCTCTATTTGGAGAGCGAAACACAAAGCTTAAAAGACACGAATCTGTGAATTTGCTGTTTTAAACCACTCAACTATCCTGAAGAAATGGGTAGTGATTGCACCAGTCGCATCCGATTTTCCGTAATTTTAGGACGATTGATACGACTGGACGAACACAATTTGTGACGTTTAGCATGACATGGAAAACGGTACCGGAGCATTCGGGTCCGGACTACAAGACTCAGAAACAGTTTTTATCCCCCGCACTATCAAACTGTTAAACTCCCAGCCTCTCTCACTCTCACCTCACCTATCACCTATGATCTGAACCTCACAGTGCCTTCTTTCTTACCAAAAACCCAAACACACATTGAAAATCTATCTCTACCATACATGTCAAAAGCTCACTCCCCATCATTTCTATCCCTTTATTTCATTCTTTTGATGCATGTTTTTGCACATAACCTGTTACCTTTTTGTTGTTTTGCACACTGCCTGTTGATGTTTTTTGCACATCGGCTGTTGTCTCTGTCTCTGTGTTTTTTTCTTTGTACTACTTATGTCCGAGAGCTAGCTAAATAGCATTTCGTTATACCATATACCTGTATATGAGTATAATGACAATAAACTTGAATTTGAACTTGAACTTGACATAGTCTTGCAGGCAGTATATTATTTTATCGTTTACTCGTTTAAAAAAACACGGTCTTGTCGTTCCAAAGTCAGATTTTTAGTGCTTTCGAACGTTACTTCCAACCTGGACTGACAGCTCACCCGATCTGTTTGTGATCAGACCATGGAGTGGGGGGCTGTACCAAGCGCATGTTCCTTCCCAATGCTGTGGCGATCATTCAGAAGATGGGTGTGAAGAGAGACAAGCTTTGTCGACTGAAAAACAAAGCAGGATATGCACGAATACTAATTACTGGAGACAGTTATGTCCTCTTACTATTGAGACCCCTACATTGCGAGTTTTTTAAGACTTTGAAACTAAAGGAAAGCGGTGACAAATGAAACAGGCACGGGTGGGGCTTAAACCCACGCTCTTCGGTTTACGAGACCGACGCCTTACCACTTGGTCACCGCGCCTTCGAGTAAATGTGGGAATAATGTTGTTCAAATTATTTTTTTCTGAATCTGGTTTACATCGCCTGGAGGCAGCAACAACAATAAAAGAGATACTTGTCCTTAAACTCGGACGTGATGTTCTGCAGACGTGTGCATAATGTCCTGTTTTCTTACAGTGTAGACATTTTGCTGTTCACGCTCCGCATTCATCTGCTTTGTGCATTGTTAGTCCGCACCTGTAACATGTAATGTCAGCCGTCCCCTGTTCTTCTATTTCTGCGTCCTGCTGCTCGGCTTTTGTTTGTAAAGTTTGAGCGAGCACCCCGTTCAGTGTCACTTTGTCACTGTGGTCAGAAAGCATTCTTGATTCTGCTTGAGCTGCTTCATGAATTCTAGCGACTGTAAGAGCTCTTTTTAAAGTCAGCCCTTCCTCCTGCAGCAATTTATAGTCTCTGACGTGCACATTTTTCCACAAGTTGATCTCTTAACATGTCAGTTTCCAATACTCCAAAGTCACACGATTTATACTGTTAAATTAAACTGTTATTCAAATACTCTAACGTAAATAAACGTTAGTGTCTTCCGGTGTGTGAGTCAATTTCTCCCAAAAAAATATTTGTTAGTCTGTCGGGAGGCTGTGCAAGGTGTTAAGAAATAGAATTTCTAAAAGACAGGCTCCCTAAGCTTAACATCAAGGCTGTTCTCTACAGAAATGCTCTTTAAATTTGTTTTATTTTTAATGTATTTGATTAAAAGATTTTATTAAATGTGAAAAAAATCTGAATGTAAAAAAAGGTCAAAATGCTATTGAAAAAAATCAGTAATGTGAGGAAAGATGGATTGTGGGAGGCCCTTGACCCTCCATGTCATGCTGTATTTCTCTCTCATTCTAGTGGGAGTGGTGCCGTCGCTTCTGGATAAAGTCTGTCAGTGGTCATTCCAGACGGGTCAGGTATGACTGCTCTTCGGCACAAGAGACACGTGACTTGCGAGGATCCCGACAGAGTCATCTTGCTTTTAGAGCCCGGATAGCTCAATCGGTAGAGCATCAGACTTTTAAGCTGAGGGCCCAGGGTTCAAGTTCCTGTTCGGGTGGATGTGGTGTTCATAAGTCTATCGTGAATGTCATTCTAAATAGTCTTTTATCTTTCACTCTTCTAGCTTTACTGTGGTTATTTTAAATGTCCATTACTTGTATTTACAGTAGTGTATTTAGTGTTTCATTTCACAAACCGAAAATGTTCAAGTAGATCTTGTCATTCTACTCCACTTAATTATCTAAATTAAATCACAGTAGAGTACAGAACACGCAGTAAGGAGCTCACACAGTGAGTACTCTTGAATACGACAAGAGGAAAGGCACACTGCACATCTGCAGAACATCACGTCCGAGTTTACAGTGACAGCAGAGGTTGGAAGCGAAGTAATTTTTTTATTACTCGCTCGCTGAACAATCTCTCAAGAAACCTCGGTTGAGATTTAACGGGTGTCTAATAATCACGTTCAAAAAGGTGACGATAAGTTTTTTTTTAACTAGGTAGCCTTAATGGCATCACGGTGTGAGTAGATCTTAAAGCAGCTGCAGACAGAGTACCCGTAATGGCAACACATTTCTGCTTTGAGTTCGGCTTTTCTTATTTCTTCTGCAGAACCAGTGGTATCGGAATATACTGATCCGCACAAGAAGCGCTTTCGGGTTCTGATCACTTTTATTGAGCGCTGCTCTAAACTTTACATTTGCTCGGGGTAGTTTTCCCCATGAAAAAAAGACATATCCCTAATTACACGATTTCACTTTTTTTCTTATCAACGAGTAGAAAGAAATAAAATATATACTTCATTATAAGTACCACAGGCAAGATGGCGTTGCATTCAGGTCGCAGTTACCCCTGGAGACGTTTGTTAAAATCTCACTTCTAATAAAGAGGTCTTTCTCGTTAGAGTAGAAACGATAGAAGCCTTAAGCGGGAAAAGATCACAACATCTCGCATTTCACGTGTTTAATGTTAACTGTCTCAGTGGTTGCCTCGGTGATTGATGGCTCTTCTCCCTCGCAGGTTGACGGCAAACGTCTTCAGAGAGGGAGTTCCCATGCACGGCTTTTCTTTATCAAGAGCTGAGACAACAGAGACAGACTTCCAACTGACATGAATTACTTCTTGAGCGTTTATGACCGTCTTTAAAAGCTGAGAGCAGGTGAAAAAGTCTTTGGAAATGAGGAAATGACTGCCGACAGTAAACAGAGCTGACGCTCAGCTGCAGACAAGCGCTCCTCGTTAGTATAGTGCTGAGTACCCCTGCTTGTTGCGCGGGAGACTGGGGTACGTTTCTGTGACAGGTCGCTGGTTTAATTTTTTAAAAACCTGAGTTCACTTAAAAAGTGTGTACTGTGTCCTACGTTTCGGACTTGTTACTGCGGTAGAATATGGAGATCATCTCCAGCTTTGAGCTCAACTGCAACAAGAAGTCATGCTAAATGTAGTCCAGTGAGTAGACATCGCGAGACAACAGAACGAGAGCGTAGAAGGAACTAGGAGTATACGGCACTCTGCACAGTGTACGAAGTAAATTATTTTGCAGTAATTAATTTACACGTGTATAATAAATATAGTAAATATAATAAATTAATTACTGCGAAAATAATTTACTTCGTACACTGTGCAGAGTGCCGTATACTCCTAGTTGCGGCACACACGATACTTACAGTAAAAAGCCACAGGCACTGTGTTAGATGTGTTTTCGACGTTATATATGCGTTTATTAATGTCGTCGATTTTACGGTTGCAATTCGACGTTGATTATACGTCGAGGCGACTTATATATACGTATAGCCGTATTTTCGCCGTGAATATACGTATATTCGACGAATCAATGCCCACTGCTTGGCATACAAGGGTTTTGCTGAGGGGGTCTCGCTACCTGCCTGAAAAGAACAGTAAAATGTTTGAGTGCCTATAGAGTTTCTATTTTTATTTTCTTGAGAAAAGTTGCTACCATTTCCTGGACACCCCGTCCCCATCAGTGCGCGGTGCCCGGGGAACAATCTGTAGGGGGGCGTCTGAAATTCTGAGGGGGGGTGATATTTCGGTTGAAACGGAGCTGTACGGTGCAGCTACCCAAATGAAATCTCGCAGCTATGCCATTGATTAGTGCTTCATGATAGAAGATAACGACTAGCAATCTGGTATTTGCGATGAAGTTCAGTTTCACATTTTTCGTCACTCTCACGGTTTGTATTGCCTGGAGCGAAAAGTACCATAAGCGTTCATTTTTGCAGCTACATGGACGTTCTGAATCGTTAAGAAAAAAATGTTGTAAAACCAACAGAAATCACAGACTGCTATAACTAGTCCTAGTTATATAACGATTTTAAGTATAATGATAAACTACTGCAAGGAATCGGTCCACCTGAGCAAACAGGATCGTAATGTTGACACTCAATAACGACAGTGATATGTGCAGTTCCTGGACGGATAGCCCTCCTGCCCATCAAACAGACTGAGTGACTGTTCGTGTCATTTAGTGTTGTCTGACCATTGACAAAGTACAACTATTTTTTAGGGCGCAAATTAAGTTAGGTAAATCTTTTTGCCCAAACTGAAGGGGCGACATTCCTCCCTCCCCCCGTGATGCCAGGCCTGTCCCCATCCTATTCCATAATGTCATTATATATAATACCATACAACAGTGACCGATCCTTACTAACTGCATGCGTTAAAATTGCACATCAGCTCATAGCAGGGGGCACATAGCCGCGATGTATTATCAATGTTAAATTTCAACCATAATATCGACGACATTAATAAACGCATACGTTGAGAAAATATCGAACCCAGCATATTTTCCGGTTATATACCACAATGCATTGCTAGTATTCGTTGGTCACCATTTTGGACACGTTTTTCAAATGTAGAAGTATATCTGCAAATATCTCAGCAATCCTCTTTTGACGAGTAAGTATGAACAATAATAATACTATCTGAATACATACAGATCTTTCTTAATATTATTTTGATTAAAATAGTACGTGAATAAGCAAAAAAATGGCACATAAAATAGTGTGAATGGGGAAGATGACACAAAATCGTTTTGCCGTTTCTCTTATTCTTATTCTATGTTGTACTTTCAAACTCTGGGTACTCTTTAATTAGGACAGACTTTATTGCTCAACTGCCATGATGCAAGCCAAATTTTATACATTTATTTCAGCTTTGAGCTTAGTAAACCGTTCATTTTTTAGATTATACTAAAGAAGATATTAATCATCATTTATTTGGGAAGTAATATTATATAATTTTCTCCTAGCTGCGGTACTGAAGTCCCACCCTACATCGACAGAAAAAGAAATAAAGGAGCACGCAATGTGTTACTTGAAGAATGCATATGCAAGGCAGGGGGCCAGGAGATCTGGACTCTGAAAATAATAGGTTTTTGGTTCTAACTGTTAGGACAATTAGACAGGGTTTGCAAATAGTGGACAAAAATCGTCTTAACTTCCATTGTAATATTTTTTTTCTTGGAAATATAGAAGTTGTACATTTTAAAATGTATATTTAAATCAAAATGTGGTGTTGAGTTAGTGTGTTAATGTAATTAGTTTTGTGTTTGTCATTACTATACTGTATATTGCCATGTTACCAGAATTTGTAGCTGAAGTTTAAGACTAGTTGTGTTTTTTATGATTATTGCCCATATGTTGATTGTTGATTGATTGTATACAATGTATAATTTGAAATACGTATGTTTCAGGTGTGAATGTGTATTTTCAGAATAAATTTCTAAACCTAATCATTGGCTTGGTTTACTTGTTTCTACACCTATAAAATCTATCTTTGATGTATAATAGACCTCTAATGTTATCCGTATAATAGACCTCTAACCATATACGTATAATAGACGTCTAAAGTTATCCGTATAATAGACCTCTAACCATATACGTATTGTAACGCAACGGGGGCTCAGGCGGGCGCCCTTGCCGCATCTGGTCGGCCCCATCCCGACTGGAGGCTCGAACCCGGGACTTCCGCGTCTCTCTGCAGCGACCTAGCCCCGTGAGCTAAAGAGAGATTTCTCTACAGCCCAGTAGCTCTGGTCCTGCTATCACAGGGAAGGGTGACGTCACCCGCTCTGGTACGCCGGCTCTTACACACAGTGCTTGTCGGCCGTAAGCGTTAATAATAGACGTCTAAAGTTATACGTATAATAGACCTCTAAAGTTATACGTATAATAGACCTCTAACCATATACGTATAATAGTCCTCTAAAGTTATCCGGAACTCCAACCATATATGTATAATAGTGCTCTAAATTTATCCGTATAATAGAACTCCAACCATTTATGTATAATGAACGTCTAAACATAGACGTATAATTGACGTATAACTTTAGACGTATATTAGAATTTCATTCTAGACGAATTGTAGACCACATTTAGACGTCTAAGGTATGCGTTTAATAGACGTATATTATACGCATGGAATAAACCTATTACTTGTTCCTATTATACGTCTTTTGCCCACTGGGAAGAGAGAATAAGTGTGAGCGCGGTGACTAGGTTTTTATACTGGCAGGATCTGCTACCACACACCTGGTCACATTACCGCTCAATCAACACAATCAATTATACACAGAGACCCGGATTGTTCTCAGCGTCTAATTAGAACCTGCTTCCAGTCTGAGGCGGGACTCCGTGAAGCCGCCTGAACACTTTCCCGTGTGTATCTGAGCTCAGCAGAGGAGTTCCACGCAATTTAGACAGAATTAAATCACCCACACGTGTAGATTTGGCTCAGATGAATTTATTGTTCTATTAGTTTCTAATTTCCGAGGACAGTGTGTTAAACTCGCTGTCAGACAGAGTACGGAACATGCGACACGTCCGTCCACACTTTCTTTTATTGAGGGGGCTGTTCTATCAACATGTACCGCAATGAAAATAATTTTACTATTTTTCACGTGTAATTTCATGTCACATTAAAATGTGTAATACAAGCATTTCTTTGCTTCCCAGTAAAGAAATACTGATCAGCTTTTGACATGATCTGATAATAATTGTCTGATTTTTCGGAGATTAGTTTTGCTTCGCAGCACTGAGAACCTATGGAAGCCCGTTTCCGCCAGGGAGTAAAAAAAAACGCGCTATGGTATCTCAGAATTGCGACTTAAAAACTCAGAATTCTGACTTTATATCGCACATTTGCAATTCTTGTTACTCTTTCCGCTCGAAAGAGCTGTATTAATACCGGCGCACCTGTCTCCACAGGAAAGTTATTGCTGTTCCCAAACCAATGTACTGCAGCTTGTGGCCACGTGTTCCTGCTGTCAGCCTGTGATACCATGTTCGTCCACCGCTAGAAATATTACTGCTCCAGTACAAGAGTAGAAGAGGAAACAAATGCAAACACCGTTTAGAAAAAACACACACGTCTCAGGCCTTAACCATGACAAGGATGGGATTTGAACCTAGACGAGCAGAGCACAATGGATTAGCAATCCAAAAAGTGACTCCTGTTTAATTTTCTTTTCGCTTGCTCGATTTGTAGTACGCTCCTCAATCCTTACAACCGATAAACAAAATGACTTAATGTGCCACAGCATTCTGCTGCAGGTATGGGTTGCACCGTGTATTAGGCGAACCCGAATAAAAATATTTCAAATATGTGAAGAATATGTATTGTGACACTCTAACCACGCTGTTGCTATTACTGCTACTTCTGCTGCCGTTGCTTTAAAATCTACTCAGCGGGCAAGTAAAGTTGTACAAGGAATAGACTACTTTGAGCCATCAAAATTCCATTATGTGAATTGAAGCTTTTTTTTTATTAATAACAGCATTAGTAATACAATGCGTGCTCAGAAACGTTACTTATTAGCTTAGCTTAGCTTATGAAGCAACAGTGTTTCGAAAATTTGCGGTCTTCAAAAAGTAAACGCTGAAGTTTTTATACTTCCTTGTGAGCAGATCACCTTTGATTTAGAAAAGGAAAACTTACTCCCATGTTGCTTTCATTGCAATATCTGAATCGAGACCCAAGCGCTAAGAAAGCTGAATAACGCAAAAGTCATAAACCCGATTTTAATTTAGATACACATTTTCTAATGCAGCCTTCATTACAAGACAGTCTATTCCTCGAAAGCGTGTAATGTGAAAAAGAGAAAAACGAAAATATATGGATGACAATATTTAAAAGATTAAGATTTTACTTTTGAGAAAACCACTGGTTTTAGAACTTTACTGGGTTTCCTGCATTATTTTCAGTGTTATAAACTGGGTGTGGAGGTAGCGATCACTTTGTAGAGCAGTTCATATGCCGGAGCTGTTCAGACTACTCTTGTTATTTCTCAAATGCTTCCATCATTTTTTTCACGCTAGGACGCGAGTGTGTACAGTGCCTTGCGAAAGTATTCGGCCCCCTTGAACTTTTCAACCTTTTGCCACATTTCAGGCTTCAAACATAAAGATATAATTTTTTTTATTTTATGTGAAGAATCACCAACAAGTGGGACACAATTGTGAAGTGGAACGAAATCTATTGGATTTTTGAAACTTTTTTAACTAATAAAAAAATGAAAAGTGGGGCGTGCAAAATTATTCGGCCCCTTTACTTTCAGTGCAGCAAACTCACTCCAGAAGTTCAGCGAGGATCTCTGAATGATCCAATGTTGTCCTAAATGACTGATGGTGATAAATAGAATCCACCTGTGTGTAATCAAGTCTCTGTATAAATGCACCTGCTCTGTGATAGTCTCAAGGTTCTGTTGAAAGCGCAGAGAGCATCATGAAGACCAAGGAACACACCAGGCAGGTCCGTAATACTGTTGTGGAGAAGTTTAAAGCCGGATTTGGATACAAAAAGATTTCCCAAGCTTCAAACATCCCAAGGAGCACTGTGCAAGCGATCATCTTGAAATGGAAGGAGTATCAGACCACTGCAAATCTACCAAGACCTGGCCGTCCCTCTAAACTTTCAGCTCAGACAAGGAGAGGACTGATCAGAGATGCAGCCAAGAGGCCCATGATCACTCTGGATGAACTGCAGAGAACTACAGCTGAGGTGGGAGAGTCTGTCCATAGGACAACAATCAGTCTTACACTGCACAAATCTGGCCTTTATGGAAGAGTGGCAAGAAGAAAGCCATTTCTCAAAGATATCCATAAAAAGTCTCGTCTAAAGTTTGCCACAAGCCACCTGGGAGACACCCCAAACATGTGGAAGAAGGTGCTCTGGTCAGATGAAACCAAAATCGAACTTTTTGGCCACAATGCAAAACGATATGTTTGGCGTAAAAGCAACACAGCTCATCACCCTCAACACACCATCCCCACTGTCAAACATGGTGGTGGCAGCATCATGGTTTGGGCCTGCTTTTCTTCAGCAGGGACAGGGAAGATGGTTAAAATTGAGGGGAAGATGGATGCAGCCAAATACAGGACCATTCTGGATGAAAACCTGTTGGAGTCTGCAAAAGACCTGAAACTGGGACGGAGATTTATCTTCCAACAAGACAATGATCCCAAACATACAGCAAAATCTACAAAGGAATGGTTCACAAATAAACGTATCCAGGTGTTTGAATGGCCAAGTCAAAGTCCAGACCTGAATCCAATCGAGAATCTGTGGAAAGAGCTGAAAACTGCTGTTCACAAACGCTCTCCATCCAACCTCACTGAGCTCGAGCTGTTTTGCAAGGAAGAATGGGCAAGAATTTCAGTCTCTCGATGTGCAAAACTGATAGAGACATTCCCCAAGCGACTTGCAGCTGTAATCGCAGCAAAAGGTGGCTCTACAAAGTATTAACGCAAGGGGGCCGAATAATTTTGCACGCCCCACTTTTCATTTTTTTATTAGTTAAAAAAGTTTCAAAAATCCAATAGATTTCGTTCCACTTCACAATTGTGTCCCACTTGTTGGTGATTCTTCACATAAAATAAAAAAATTATATCTTTATGTTTGAAGCCTGAAATGTGGCAAAAGGTTGAAAAGTTCAAGGGGGCCGAATACTTTCGCAAGGCACTGTACATGCGCTTGGTTTTCGTTTCACTGATTCTCATTGAAGATTTGGGAATTAACGATGAAAGAATCAGTTGCCTCGGAAAGCAGAAGCTTTGGTTCTCAACGATCTTGAAGACACGCCCATGTAGAGCAGCGTGTGATGATTCGTACTATAAAAGACCAAGTGCTCAAAGTGACTGCGTTTACCGTTGAAACTTTTCATCTCGGGCGCACTTTTAGAAAGCAAAGATGGAGCACTTGTGTTGAACCACAGTATGACAGCCAACAGCAGAGTGACGCAGTGGAAGTGTGCTGGGCCCATAACCCAGAGGTCGATGGATCAAAACCATTCTCTGCTATGTACATTTTATGCATGATTGATAAGCACACCATCAGGTTCACCATCATCTTTAATGAAGCGCATCCCTGAGTGCGTTTGACCCACCAGCCCTTTGTTTAACAGCTGCACAAGGACACGTTACTGTTGCTTGTCCTTTCTGGTGGTGCTGTGGGTTAGGTTCCTAAAACCCATGTCACATGTTGCATGTTCAAATCCAGCTGGAGCCACAACTCAAGTGTTTGTAGTTAAATAAAATACTGTCATTTTCCTGCCAGCTGGCAGTATTTCTTCTGCACTGACCAAGAGTAACAAAGAACTTCATTTCATCTTTCGCAGGCTGTAATCTACAGAAAAGGAAGTGAATACTTGTATTAAGCTAAATCAAACCGACGAAGATGCACTGCTGTTGTTTTTCTCCACTTTTCTTTAAAAGGAGAAAAAATCACCGGCATTTTTTTGCAGCATTTCTTCTGTCCTGATAAGCAAGGTTCAGAAGTTGTATGAATTTCTTGAAGTTCAGAAACAACTTGTTCCAGAAAAGAAATGAACACTTGCTTCAAAGTAAATCAAGACGTATGTCTCTCTCGCTGTGTGTGCTCTTATCTGTCCATCTCTCTCTCCTCTTCTCTCACTCTGGCAGTCTGTGCAGAGTATCTGAAGGGGATGTAACACCACTTGCCAAAGAAGAAAAATTCTCAGAAGCAGAATAAAAAATCATTATTCTCTTCTCAGTCAGATTCACAGCTCAGACTCACACTCAGACAGAAGCTCAACTCCGTACTGCTCTCTATCCTCACAATCCAGAACCAGAAGATATTCAGACAATCAGTGCTGCTACATGAACAATATCAAACAGAACAGCCTGGACTCATGTCACATTTCCCCCTTTTCTCCTTTCTCCCAGCCCTCTTAGAGACATAAGAGCTCCTGATTCTCCTCTCTGTGAACTGGGCTCAGGGGTCACTGATCTGGCAGCTGTGGGCTCTGTTCCAGGTCGAAAGCAAGAAGGTTCTATTAACCCTTTCCAGGACTTCCAACCCTTCAGTATTACTTTCTTTACTGTATATCAGCCTCCAAACATGTTTTTTAAGTGTTTTATAACACAAGTGAGTGTGGAATTATCTTTGTATTTATGTAATAAACACCAGTATTGACACTCTGATCAGTATATTGATTATTAGCAGCCAAAGGCCAATGGTCGTGACTACAATAGTGACCAGTTGACCAGTCTGTAGCTCTGAGCAGTGGGACTCAGATCACACAGAAGAAGATCTGTCTGTGTGTGATTCCATACGAGCCCTGGGATTCAGCTTCACTCACAAGTGTCTTAGAAATGTACAATTAGATGAAGTCTTGTAACAGTTATACAGTTAATTGAAATCATCAGACTACCTATAGATGTGAGAGCTTGGTGGAAATAAAACCAGTATACACCTCCAGGACCACGAGTCTGATCCTCCTGGCTCTTATACTCTGAAGATTCGTGTAAAACCCTTAAAAGCGCTTATTTTAGGGACTCGTACTCATTCTCTACTGCTCCACATGGGAACGCTTTGTAACGCATTAATCTGTGAAGTAAACTATTTTTTTTCTGTTTAATGATTTTCATTCCTCGGTTTGTCGCTCTCCTTCTCCAACTGTTATAAATCGCCTCTCTTCACAGCCCGGTTTAGTTTTTTTGGAGATGTTATTTTTGTATGAAAACCAGGAGTCTCCTCCAGCAGAGATGCACTATTTTTAAAAAATTATTAAACGTATAGAATTTACAAATATAACTACAACCAGAAGATCAGAAACATGTACAAGAGAAAAAAACACAACAGAAAAAAAAAATGTAACCACCAGAGGTAATGAAGTAAATTATGTGATCAAATTGTATTTTTACATATATCATGTTTTCCTTGCTTTATTATTTCTCAGTTATTTATAGAATTTAAATAGTGTTTCAACATGCATGCGTTTCCTTATGCTCTGTCAGAATAAGCGGTGTGACGTCACAGACACCAGCCAGAGCGCTGGGATCAGAGAGAGAGACCGCGGGAGGCACGGAGCGCACGGAGAAAAGTTATTGATCACTTATCTATCGACAACCAATTATTTCAACTGAAGAACCATAGAAAAATCGATTAACTTCACCGATTGGTGAGTACTGATTCTTTTCTTGACCCTGTTTAAGTATCTAGAAAACAGTTAATAAAGACTGTATCGACCAATTAACATAGTGCGTTTAGGGTTAATAATGTTCGATCCGAAATTAAACAATGATTATTCATATTATTATTTAGGTAACTGTATCCTAGAGCTAGAAAATGATATTTCAAGTTCATAAATGTATGTAAGTAACAGTTTAAATGCATTTTTCCAGTGTTTATAAATCATAAGAATGGTAACCACGGCGACAGGCGCCCCATCACTCCTCGCGTCTGTCTCGCATTTGTCACAGAGAGCGGTGTGACGTCACAGGTAGCAACTAATACTAATATCAGTGTCTTCATGTTAATATTAGTAAGATTACAACTGGTAGTTTTAATGCTAGTGTTCATGTGAGTATTAATGATGATAGTGCTACTGATTGTTTTAGTTTTAATGTTCATATTCATGTTAATATTAATTATAATTATAGTGTTACTGTTAGAGTATTAACACTAGTAGTAATGTTAGTTTTAGTAACAGCATTGCTGTTATTATTAGTAGTTTGTGTCAGTGTTAGTGATAGTGTTACTGTGGTAGTATTAGTAGTATTTATATTTGTGTTAGTTATTGTGTATCTGTAGATAAGTGTGTTTGTAGTATCTGTGCGTGTGTGGGTGCGTGTCTGGAAGTGTGTGGTGTCTGTGTGTGTGGGCTGTGTGTCTGTGAGTGTGTAGGTATGTGTCTGTGAGCTTGTTGTGTCTGTTAGTGTGTGAGCGTGTGGGGTCTCTGAGTGTTTGGTGTCTATAAGTGTGTGTCTAGGAGTATGCGTAGTGTCTATTTGTTTCTGTGAATGCATGCCTGAGAATGTGTGTGTATGGTTTGTGTCCGTGAGTGTGTGGTGTCTGTCAGTGTGTAGTTTTATATTTGTAAGTGTATGTGTGGGCATGTCTGTCAGTGTGTGTAGTGTCTATGTGAGTATTAATGATGATAGCATTACTGATAGTTTTAGTTTTAATGCTAGTATTTATGTAATATTAGTGATACGTATAGTGTTAGTGTCAGAGTATTAACACTCATCATCATGTTAGTTTTCATGAGAGTATTACTGTTATTATAAGTATTATTAGTCTAGTAGTAGTTTTTGTCAGTGTTAGTAACAATGATAGTGTAAGTTTTGGTGATTGTGTTACTGTTGTAATATTAGCAGTATCTGCATTAGTGTTAGTTATAGTGTGTCTGTACCTAAGAGTGTATGTAGGTGTCTATGTGCGTATATAGTGTCTATTTGTGTATCTGTGAGTCTGTGACTGTATATATGTGAGTGTGTGAGTGTCTTATTGTGTGTATAAAGGTGTGATGTGTCTGTGAGTGTAAATGTGTGTGAGAGTGTAGGTGTACAGTATATCTATCAGTGTGTGTGAATGTGTGTGTAGGTGGGCTTGGGTTCCACTGATGTGTCTGACAGAAGTGACCCATCAACAGGTGTTAAGTTCCACTTGCAAATAAAAAGACTTTCTAGAGTCCAGGCCAACGTCCAGAGAGCTGTGAGTTCTCTGTTTTTATCAGTATTAGTAATAATGACAGAAGTAATTCCCACGCAAATGATTATTAACCAAAACAGACATCAGAAAATATCGCCTTTGCAATGATGTCACTCCTCTTCTTCATGAATTTTCTTTAATGACAGGACATTTCTCTGTCTGAGTGCCTGCTGCGAGTAGTGTGACAAGCCATTTCTCTCCAATATTTTCTAGTTCAGTTATTTATCGCATACAAAATATTATTCTCATTAAGAATATTTTACCTGCAAAGTCACAGTGAAACTACTTCGGCGAATTAACTTTTTATGGGTGGAAAACGTTCCAGGGAAGGCTTGAACACACAACCTCATTATAACTCCACTGTGCACAGCTACATGCATACCACACACTGACCAACTGTGCCGCTGGACCTCTGTAAGGCAGGCTCCTACACCAATTGTAAAACTGGCACAAACGTAGGGCGAAACAGGGTTTTTTGCTGTGGATACATCTCCACATGAGGGAAAGGGACAGTAAAATAGTAAGGAAAATAAAAGAGAAGGAACTGAAATATACAGTATGTGCTCACTGTAATATACTGTAGGAAGAGGTGGTCAACAAGCAAAACAGCTTTGCGGATAATGTGAAGTGACATTGTTTTGTGTCAGTTAGCCCACGAGTTGTGCTTCATGTGCCTTAAGCTGTGCAATTTGTATGGTTGTTGAATGAGATTGGTTTCTTCACAAGGCCGGTCAATTACCAGATGAGAGCTTGCCGATGCACTCCTTCATGAAGACTTTCTTTAAGATGATTACACCTTTCATTGTCAAGTCGCCTCCTTTGCATACAATAGTAGCGCCAACACTAAGAGAAAGGATGGGAAATGGCATTTATCAAGTGATTGCAGTGTTTGTTTGACTGAGGATCCTTGTGTGCTGAACTGACCTCTGGAGAAGTGTAGTGCAGTAAAGGAGAAGATTTGTGTCACTCAAGGCTGTAACGGAACAGAACAATACAATTACAATACTTTTATGAGAGCAAATAATACTGGTGCATCACAGTTCTTATAATGGTGAAAACAGGAGCAACTTCTCTACAGTTTTGACTGAAGTATTTAAACGGCAAGAAATACTATCACTATGCAATTAATTAATGCAATTGGGCTCCTCTAAATGTTCCAGTCTGATGAAACAATGTATAGAATTAGGTGACAATTTCAGAATTCATTCAAATGCACAAGATTAATTTTCAGCAGCAAAAAATGTCGAAAATATTTTACAAGAAAGAAACCTTACATTCACCTAAATCAACATTGACCCTTTACATTAGCAGAGAACACTAGGACAGTTAGTTAGTGTCACTGGACACTGCGTCACAGAGGCTGATCTCTTCAGACTTCAATGAGTCTTCCGACTTGTCATAGCTGTTGAAGAAGCACCTGTTCAATCTCAACTGAGATTTCCTGAGAGATCATTCAGCGAGCGAGTCCTCCCTCTGGACTCCGCACTGAGCTGAAAGCTGCGCGAATTCCTCACTTTATGTCCTGTACTGTTACATCCGTTCTTGTGTACGTGTTATCTTGTGTTATCTACGTGTAGAAATGTGACATGTTCATGCACGTCTAGAAACATTACTGCTCTAGTACAGGAGCAAAAGAATAAAAGAAATCACACCCAATTTGAAAAAATCACGTTTGACAAACCATAGGAGGACGAGAATAGGATTCTTTGGTTGTTTGAGTACATAAATCAAAGACACTACGTTCAGCATATTCACATCAGGCACTCGGACAGAGATAAACCCAGAGAAAATCTTCTCACATTTTAATCTGTAACTGCAGGAATCAACAAATTGTTGATTATCTCAACAATAAGTTTTGACCTTCACTTACAATTTTTAAACAATTTACAAAGCTTACAGTGGACGACATTTGGCTCAGGCACACAACAGTTGCTTGGAATATCATTGTAATATTTAATTTGCTTTCCCGTCACACCACTTTTATTAATAATGAAGTTTATCAATACGCGTTTATTTAAAACATGTCACTTATTATTGATAGAGTTTCATTCTGTCTTAATTAGGAGCTGTATCACAGCTAATGCATGCAAAGCCTTCAGTATGCGATTGTGAGAGTTCAGTTATCCCAGGGAGTGAAGAGAACTGAAATTTAGTAAATCCATATTTTAATAGAGTGTAAATCTTCAAAGTGTTCTGTCACTTCAAAAGCAAATTATAGGAGCAGGGATTGAACCCACATAAACATTTGCCCATTGGGCTTTAAGTCCAACACCTTAACCACTCGGCCATCCTGGTCGACAGTTTCAATTGCTCGATTGCTCAGCCATCCTGGTTTCACCTTTCCAGCTCTGTGTTACACAGTTCATTGAATATATTTGTTAATTGAATATATTAATTTAATATATTTGTTATATTTTTGAATGGAATTGGACTGTACACTGGTGGTTCCCAGGGGAAAACAGGGTTATTGAGCCATTGGGTATTCTGAGAATAAATTGGGTGGGTGAATGTAACCATGCGGTAAAGTAAAACAGTCTTCTTAGATGAAGCGCTACAGATGCAGCCCCTGAAAGTGTATAAGACTTACATTTATAGTACTGCTGACACAAATGGATCATCTACATCAGATCGAAATAGCGATGTGTTCGCTTAGTTGTGCGTAGGATCTCCTCATGAATCTGTCTCATTCATCAGTGGAAATAGAAGCCATTACAATACGATACATGTTCACCTTCAACCCCGCAGCTGTCAGACGTGCTTGTTTTGGGACTATTTGCAATGAGTACCAAATTAGGAGTTAAGAGTCCTTACTGGTATCTTTTAAACTGTGAGGAACATTGGGTTATATACAAACGGGACAGAGACACAGTAATAATCCTATATTAACGTGTCCTGCATTTTAATTTACTGATCAGATAAATTGAAATGTTCTGATTCAGAGCCCCTGCAGTTTGTGCTAATTATAACCACAACAATACCCCTGAGTCCTGAGCACCACACTGAGCACACGTTAAGCTGGGCTCTGACTTTGTTCAGCACGGCTGCTTGTTGCAGTTGAGCTCAGAGCTGGAGATGATCTCCATATTCTACTGCACTAACTAGTCCGAAACTTAGTACACAGTACACACTTTCTAAATGAAGTCAAGTTGTTAAAAAATTTAACCAGCGACCTGTCACAGAAATGTACCCCGGTCTCTCGCGCGACAAGTGAGGTTACTCAGCACTGTACTTACGAGGAGTGCTTGTTCGCAGCTGAGCGTCAGCTCTGTTTACTGTCAGCAGATATTTTCTCATTTCAAAAGACGTTTTCACCTGCTCTCAGCTTTTTAAATATGGTCATAAACGCTCATGAAGCAATTAATGTCAGCTGGAAGTCTGTTTCTGTTGTCTCGGCTCTTGATAAAGAAATGCCGTGCGTGGGAGACTCCCTCTCTGAAGAAATTTACCGTCACCCTGCGAGGGAGAAGAGCCATCAATCACCGAGGCAACCACTGAGACAGTTAACATTAAACACGTGAAATGCGAGATGTTGTGATTTTTTTCCCACTTAAGGCTTCTATCGTTTCTACTCTAACGAGAAAAAGAGTACTCATTAGAAGTACGATTTAAACAAACGTCTCACTGCGACCTGAACGCCTTAGACCACCAGCCATCTTGCCTGTGGTTCTTATAATGAATTATATATTTTCCTTCTTTCTCCTCGTTGATCATGAAATCATGTAATTAGAGAAATGTCTTTTTTAATGAGGAAAACCAGCAAAAGCAAATATAAAGTTTAGAGCAGCGCTCAATAAAAACGATCAGAAACCGAAAGCGCTTATTTTGCGGATCAGTATATTCCGATACCGCTGGTTCTGCAGAAGAAATAAGAAAAGCCGGACTCCTACAACTGTGTTGCCATTAAGGCTACTTAGTTAAAATAAAAATGTATCGTCACCTTTCTGAACGTGATTATTAGACATCTGTTGAGAGATCGTTGAGCAAGCGAGTGATAAAAAATTACTTCGCTTCCAATCTCTGCTGTCACTGTAAACTCGGACGTGATGTTCTGCAGATGTACAGTGTGCCTTTCCTCTTGTTGTATTCAAGAGTACTCACTGTGTGAGCTCCTCACTGCGTTTCCTTTCTTTTCCTGTGATTATCTACGTGGAGTGCGGTGACAAAATAGTCTTGAACATTTTCGGTTTGTGAAAGGAAACACTAAAGAAAATACAAGTGATGAACTTTTAAAATATCGACAGTACAGCTAGAAGAGTGGAAGATAAAATACGATTTATAATTAAATTCACAATACACTTAAGGAAAACACAAACGCCCACACAGGGACTTGAACCCTGGACCCTCAGATTAAAAATCTGATGCTCTACTGACTGAGCTATCCGGGCTCTAGACAGTGAATGACACTGTCGTGATCCTCGCAAGTCACATGTCTCTTCTTGTGCCGAAGCGCAGTCATACAGTACCTGACCCGTCTGGAATGTCTACTGACAGACTTTATCCAGAAGCGACGGCACCACTCCCAGTAGAATGAGTGAGAAATACAGCATGACATGGGGCGGTAAGGGGCTCCCACAATTCATCTTTCCTCACATTACTGATTTTTTCAATAGCATTTTGACCTTTTTTCACATTCAGATTTTTTCGCATTTAATAAGATCTTTTAATCAACAACATTAAGAACGAAAACAAATGGAACATTTTTTGGAACAACAATTAAAAAAACTTTCAATGCCTTGGTTCTATAAGTGTGCACACTTTTTTGTTAAAAATTAAAAAACATTTTGTTAAAATTCAATAAATAGTCAGCAGCAAGAAATTATTCTGAAAGTAAAATTTTTTTATATCATAAACTGTAAGACACGAAGAGAGTTTACAGGTCGTATCCTTCGCTTTGTCTTTTAAATTAAGGGTTCGGGATTCAAACCTGTATTCGGACTGTTGTGTTTCTTGAATTTCTTGTAATCATCGAATGTCGTTGTTTGGTCCATCAGTTTTTTTTCTTCAACAGCCACGACACGTCTGAAGACCTCTGGATTTCCTGAATATGACATAAAATGAGTTCAAATCATTTGGTAGTTAACAGAACTAAATGCTTTAGAGGTACATTTAAAACAGCAGAGCAACACCGTAGCACTTCGAGTGTGCCTGAGTTTAATTGTGTGAACTTGGCTCTCTATTAACATGAGCAAAGAGTTCACATTCAACAGAAGATTGCAATGTGAGCACAGAAATATAAAGCACCTGGAGATGCTCATACATGCAAAGCATGCACTCTACCACTGAGGTATATCCCCAACAGACTTATTAACGGAACTGATATGTGCTGATGCTCCCTGAACACAATCCACCACTAACCAAGGATGCCTGCAGTTTCCCACTTTTGTGTTTCCTCTACTTCAGAGTAAATTCATAGGAATGAAGAAATAAGGAAGGAAAAATAACCGCATCGAAGCTTCCAGAGATTGGTTAAAATGAATCCGTTATTTTTATATCCAGTCACACGGGCGACGATGATTGATTTATCGACGGGGAGTGCTTTTTTACCTCCTCACTCGACTACCTTGATTAAACTACGCATAGAACAACAGCAGTACTGATGATTTTCATGGACCGACTTGTTTTGTTCAACTCGAGTGAAAAAGTCCTGTCTGCAAATATTGTAGAAGAACGAAAAACGGCGAAACAACGCTCCAACCACAGGAATGGTAACAGGAAGGATCATGTTATTTAATATGTCCTTTGGAGATGCCTTGTCAACGCACACAGGCGTTAGAGCTGGACAAATAATTGATAGTGGTGTTTGTAAACAATCATGAAACGTTATTTCTAAACCAGGAAGAAAGGAGCAGACTTAAACTTTAAGAGACAGAAACAACACCTTATCACAGCTAACATTAATTCAAATGACATCACAATAAAAGAGCGGAGCCTTGAGTGAATCAAATTAGTTTTCATTGGACGTCTGTCTCTTCATAACTTTGTAGGTGAGAGGGAGGATTGCGGAAATGTGCCGGTGTTTCTCAGAAGTGCGTTGGTGGTATAGGTGCCTTCTTAATAATCGAGCCGGGTTTGAATCCCGGTAAGTGCATCCCCAAATCTTTTCAAGAAAATCTGTGATCCGGTAACATATCTTTTGAAACTAGCATTCAAGGTAGGATACGTGTTCTTAAATACCAAAAAACTCTATAAGGAAAAAGCAGATCTCTGTACACAAGACGGCAGTGCAATCTTAGAATTCCTGTGTTGTTGACGGATTCAGACTCCTTCTCAGAGGTCTTTGCTCGCCAAATAACTTTGCAGCTGAGGAAGAGCACCCCGGAAAATACCAAACGCAACCAGCGAGCGTGTTGGTTGCTCTTGCTCTTAATGCAAGGAGCTGTTTTTTTTAATCATTATTAACCAAAAACAGCAGCACAGGTAGGTCGCATTTGTGATTATGTCACTTCTCTGCTTCAGCAAGGTCAATAAAAGACTCTGAAAGTAGTAAAGCAAAACTGAACTCAAAATCATATTAGGAATTCTGAGTGATATATCCATACAGGTAATCCAATAAGAATGTTGAAATATTTGAATATCATCTCTCTATATATTTCGCTGCTTTTTACCAGGAGTAAAACTATTGGATTGAAGGAATGCTAACCGCTGGGTTAAAATGTATAGCTGTTATTTGGAGAAATCTGTAAACTCATGATCTTATATGTTTTAAAAGCCAGCACAGGAAAACATGACAGTGCTGATTATTTTCCGGAGACGGAGCACTGATGACCTATCCGAGCTGATTGATAAAGCCCACTCAGTGGATACTCTTGCAGAACGTCAAAGAACATTCACCTCTGTATCCAAAGAAACCACAGGAACAACATCAGGAAGCACAATCAATTCCAATTTTAAATCTTTCCTGTAAGGTATGCTATGTGAATTCATTAAGTTAATCCTCTGATCTCTTTTGAGCACGAACAAAGTATTTCTGATGGAGTGCTATGTTCAAAGATAAGTTATTACCCCTGCCAACGATTCGGCGTGAAGAATTAAAAGTTTCACAGACAAAAGCAGCTCACCACCACAGCCAATATTAAATGTACTTGCCGGTACACTATCATGTGCACTGCCTCAAAAGTGATCTCGGCAGATGTTGTTCCCTACATAAAGCTGAACGTGCCAAAGAGAATTTCTGTTGAGAAAACATAATATTTTTTCTGCCTTGATGTTAAGCCTGTCTTTTAGAAAGTCTATCTCTAAACACCTCCCGCAGCCTAACAAAAAGCCCTTTTACTGATCGTATTGCAGGTCTTAAAACACTAACATTTGGCAGCAGTGGGATTCAAACCCATGCCCCCAGAGAGACTGCAGCCTAAAATCCAGCGCCTTAGACTGCTTGGCCACGCTACCTTCCGCCATATCCATCTTCCTCACATTGCTGGCTTGGAAAATGCCGGGGGCTTCGGCTCTTGTCGTCGGATCTAATGATATCCTGACATGTGGAAGTGACTGCACCTTCATCTTCCGAGATGCTTTCAATAGCACAAATGCTACTTTCACCGGCACAGACATAGCAATAACGAAAGAGGTGGGTTTCATACTTTGTGCTGTTTGTAGGGGTGCAACTCTACGTCGATCTACTGACTTGAAGAGCAAAAATCAGAATCCTCTGCTATTACTGTTGCTTTTTTCATAGTTTCTTTAAATCCTTCATTTGAACATAGATTTTGAAGGATATTGATGATAATACCACATAAATTGTGGTTTTCTTGTGATCGCCAATTTTTTTTCAATACCAGCCTTTTTTACAGTTCCTTGCGTGTTTCACAAGGTATAATAGCCCCCCACGCATCCTCAGCTAACATATTTTAAAATTACAATAGATTATACAGCATGCATGTTTACATTTATATTAAAATTAAAGTAAATATACCAGAATACATACAGTGCTAACCCAATAATTCTTTTCAGGTTCTCCAACAAATCTGCGTTGTTATTTTAACATGTTCAGCTGAGGGTGCAACAGGAGTATAAATGAATTTTCCCGCCAGCTGTTCAAAGACCAAATTCCATGAGTGAACATTATTTTCTCAGAAGTTGCCGGCATTGGACTTTGCCGGTGGTAATGAATTATGTCCACAACTGTTGTAGTAGTTCCTTCTTGAAATTCGACACGTGCAAAGCACTCGTAATATCATAGGTGTTAAAGTTTGCTGAGTCTATTCGAGTCATGGTGTGTATCCCTGCCTATCATTGGGAGACGGGTAGCTTTTTTACACTCAGATTCCAATCTTCAATGCTTTGTGTGAGAGCTTACATAACTTTCATTTTCTCACATTTTCTGACGACTTTTCCAAAGGGGCACCCTGTCAATTCCGAATACTTTTAAAAAATCTGCCTGCATGTTTGATTATTGTCATTTCATTTAGAAAAAGTTCAATATTGATCATAACTAAAGAAAATAATGATCATGAACAAAAAAGGGATAAAGATGCAAGTCGATCTTGAATCAGAGCTGGGTGACACGGGCTTCTGTTCTGATATGGTTGTATGAGAAACAGGAGGAATCGCCAATCTCCTATAGAACATGAGTTGAATCAGGAGTGAGACATTTCGTATACTCGTGCATATGTCAACGCCTGACCTACATCGTAAAACTAACATTAAGTTGTCAGAGACATTTATTTATATACAAACAAGAGACAGACCAAGTAATAATTCTACATTAGTTCAGGTGGGTAAACCTGAACTAACTAACTAATAAACCTATTAATAATTCTACATTAATGTTTCCTACACTGATCAGATTAATTGACATGGTCTGATTCAGAGCCTGTGCAGTTCGTGCTAATTACAACAAGGACAGTTCTGAACCCTCATCACCGAACTGAACACAAGTTCAGCTGTTCTCCAGTTTTGTTACGCATGGTTTTTCATTGCAATTGAGTTCAGAGCTGGAGTTGAACTCCAGACAGTACAGTGTTTTGGGTAAGTTGTCGAAATTCGCATGAGGCTGCAGACAACTTACCCAAAGTGTTTTCTATAACTTTCAGGTGCAGTTCATTTATATAAAAGAATGTAAGTGGTATAAACTCAACAAGCCAGACGGCAGTCGAACCTATAATTTTCTGACGCGAGGCCTGACGCGTTATTCATTACGTCACTGACCCTGCTATTGTAGGGCTAAAAAAACACGTTTTCTACATTTTTGTCTGTTTAAAAATCACTCTAAAAAAGACAAAGGGTTTGTGTGTCGCACTAAAATTCCGCTTCATTTCGAACGCAAATAAAAACCGTTTTGTTCCAAGAAATCATGCATTTGTCACATCCTTCATACTATACTTCTCTCTTGTATTAGTAAAGCATTTTGATTTAAACTGAACACACCTAAGTGTATAGGTGTATAGGTTTCATCCAGAGTCCAGAGTGCAAACCAACAGCTGACACAGGTCTTTTATAGAACCGTTTTGATTTCCTCTACTTTGTCCCCGTGACGTCATTGTCCTGCTCGAAGCCGAGCCCGACACACGTCTGGTTTTTGTTGCTGGGCGCACACCCTGCGGTCCATGCGGGTCCTAATACCCCAGTACAATGACGGGGACACTAAACTGTAAACAGGTGCCGTCCTTCGGCTGAGACGTAAAACCGAGGTCCTGACTCTCTGTGATCATTCAGGAGAATGGTGGTGGTGGAGGGGAGTCCCCATTACCTGTAAAGCGCATTGAGTGGAGTATCCAGAACAGCGCTATATAAGTGTAAGCAATAATGATGATGATGATAATAATTATTATTATTATAATGTAAATTGCAATAAAATAAATCAAACTTTGATTCAAAATAGATTAATGTAAAAACTGATAAAGCTAATGCTTTTTTCAGGGCTATATTTACTTTTTTTTTAAAAAGAGAAGTCTGTAGCGATTGTGAGAGTTAGAGAATGTGTTCCAGCGGGTGCCTTCATATCATGAGCGTCAGTCTCGCCCGTAGCTGCGAGAAGGTTAAAAACGCACTAGTGATCTGTAGACGATGTTCGGGGAAGAAATAATTCTGTTTTCAGCACAGGGAGTGAGAATGAGCTCAGCCCGGCTCCCAGCAGAATCCATTCTGGTTTGGTTACTGTTAGACTGTGCGTCTGAGGCTCTTTGGATCGCAATGTAAAAAAAACAATTGCTCACATCGTGTGACTTCCACGACAGGAAGGAAAGATATCACTTTAAAAAATCAGAACTGAAGATTTGGATCCTGGGCCTCAACTTAAAAATAAACAGAGTTTAACGACAGGAAATTGATTCCAGTTGTCAGATCACGTATACGCATACCTTAGCTTTGTGCAACAACCTGAAACTTTCAGGTACCATAAATAATATTATTGCTAAACATATGCCATTCTAATCTGCAAGCGACCAGAATATAGAATACAAATTTTTGTATAAAAATGAAATAAGTCCTGTTCTACACCTGCATGCTTTGGAAGCACTGGCCTACCTGTATCAAAATATCAGATTGTGTTTCTGCAACATTTTGTGCATAGTACGCCATTTTATCTAAAACAGTCACAACGAGGGCTTTACATGCAGTCTGGGGTATTTTCCCCTTTTATATTTTTGCCACTTTATATCGAACCTGTTATACTCCCAGAAGTGCACAGTAGCTTGTACTTAATACAAATGTACAATTCACCGCTGGTACACTGTATAAACAGATGTGTGCCGTGTTTGCCTTTGTAAGCATTTGTTTAAAAAAATAAGTTCACAATACGATGAAAACACAGAAAGCACAAACTTTATAATACAACGATACAAAATCAATACCAAATCATTATGCCAATTAAGTAACTATCCTTTGAAAACAGAGAACACCTTTATATCTACAAAAAACTTGACATTTGTATGTATTTTTGAATTACAAAGCAGACAGTGTAGTCCCTTAATTCAAAGATCAGATCTTGGCCAAAACAAGACAATCAGACGTGGGCTGAATTCGGAACAGGAGCCTTTGCTTCGTCGATTATTGAGCTTTTGATCAATGTCTGAATAAAACAGATTCGCTTTTTTAACTCTTTGATTAAAGTACACGAAAAACACCTTCCTTCGAGCTGGAATCAAACCAGCGACCTAAAGATTCCCTGCTAACTCCACTACAGTCCTCCACTCTACCAACTGAGCTATCAAAGGGATGTTGCAGCATTGCTCTCTGGCCCAATGAAGTAAAATGTGAAATGGGTGATTTAAATCCCACTTCGACATCAAGTTTCCAACTCGTTTTCTTAGTCTCATTTACCTTGAATTTAAGCCACGAACCAGGATTCTACTGTATAAACTTCCAGGGATATTACAAAATGTTTGATGGGGCATCAATCATTCCAGGCGGAAATTGATTCCTTTTTTTTCTTGAGGGATCATATTAAACATTTCATTAGTATCGAGAGGAGGACCACCAGTAGACTCAAAACAGTAGACACTGTCTTTATTAGAAAGTAGCGTTTGTGCTACATTAATAATATTTTAGTGGAAATAAAGAAGTTGTAAATTTTAAAAATTTATATTTAAATCGAAATGTGGTTTTGAGTTAAATATTAGCGTGATCATGTAATTAGTTTGTGTTTGTCATTACTATATATATTGCCATGTTACTAGAATTTGTAACTGAAGTTTACTAGATGTGTTTTTTATGATGATTAGACATTTGAATACAATATTGTATATAATGTATAATTTGAACTACATATTGTTCAGGTGTGAATAATTGTATATTTTAAGAATACATTTCTAAAACAAATCATTGGCTTTATTTACTAGTTTCTACACCTATAAAAATCTTTCTTTGATGCATAGTAGACATCAAAGAAAGATGTCTATTATACATCAAAGATGAGCAGTGTGTGTCGTGTTCACAGCTGATAACTAGAAGATGTCTGGAAGAGGCAAAGGCGGAAAGGGACTCGGGAAAGGAGGCGCTAAGCGTCACCGTAAGGTTCTCCGTGACAACATCCAGGGAATCACCAAGACCGCCATCCGCCGCCTGGCTCGCCGTGGGGGAGTGAAGCGGATCTCCGGGCTGAACTATGAGGAGACCCGCGGGGTGCTGAAGGTGTTCCTGGAGAACGTCACCTGCACCGAGCACGCCAAGCACACCAAGAGGAAGACCGTCACCGCCATGGACGTGGTGTGCGCGCTGAAGCGCCAGGGCCGCACCCTGTACGGCTTCGGAGGCTAAACAGGATCTTCACTACCGGACCCCGACGTACAGATGCAGCCATTCAAAGTGAGCGGTACAGACACGTACCGCAGGTAAGATGACACGGGGTACCGCGGTGCGTGATTGGTTGACCGACAGGGGCACTCGTGGTCCGTTGGTCTGTCGTAGAAAGACTTACTGTAAACGTCTTTACTGTGCCCGTTGTAGATATTGAATTTTACCACTGAAGGGAAATCTTAGTAGCTGAGCATAAAAAGAATAGGAGCATACTGTAACGGGTGTGAAGGCCATAAACGATATTATTTTTGGAACATAAACATACAGTACTGTATATGGCTGGTCTTGGTACTTTAAAGTAAAAAATACACACCAGTATTCCATTTCTCCCTAAACATTTTAAGCATCGAAGTCTTTAACTAAAGAGATACCGGAAATCGGAAAGTTTCTGCTTTTTGTAAGGATGGTATCAAAAAGCAATCTTAAGTGGTGAGAAAGCTGTGCTTAATGTATTTAAGGGACTTAAAAGTAAAAGGAGATGCTTCATATTGCTTGACTAATTTTAAAAACTAAGTTATAAATGCAGATGCTCCCTCGGTGCCGCGCCGGGTGTAAATATCAAAATATACATACCCAACACTGATTGTACCCATCTGTCATGCTAATAAAACACCTTGAATTGAATTGAATTGAGGGAGAGAGGGGGGAAGGGGGAGAGAGATAACCAGGACTCAAGGCAAATAAGATACAATCCACAGGCATTCACAACAGCAACATATGAAACGTTTGCACCCTGTATGGCTTCGGAGGCTAAACAGGAGCGGAGCTTCACTACCGGACCCTGACGTATAAACCCAAGTGACCCAGTGACATTTGTCACTGCTGAGGTTGCTTTATGGGTCTATACTTTTCTATACTGTGCTGATCAACTGGAAATCAAATGGCAAAAAAGACCCGTTCCCACACCTAAGGTCAAATATTAGGAATCAAAACTGCTCGAGTGTATGGAAGCACAGAGCTTTATCAAGATTTCCAAGTGCAAGATCTTTTTATTCATAAAATACCCTATTTATGTTGTATGAGAAATATTAATATTAATACAGAATCTTTTTTCACCAAATAAATGGGCTTCCTGACTTCAGAAAGCCTTCTAGACAAATACTAAAAGAGCAAAAATTCAATTTGGTAAATGAAATGAAAACACATACCCTACCAAACCTTGAGTACAGGCCATTCAGGATGATAATACAAAACCATTTATAATTCAACAAATAAAACCTGTCAACTGGTAATCACCACTTATCATAAAAAAATAAGTAGCAATACACAGTAGGGGACTCTTGGGTGCAAGTTAAATCCATGCAAGAAGGGGTTTAGTACTATATTTCCAAATCAGATATGCAAATGAGAGATCTGGCCCAGCCAATCTCAAAGCTCCCTTGGTCTGGAATGGAGCTGCTCCCCTCTTCTAGTTATTCACACTGGAGTTAGGTTACATATTAGCACATTTCATCTAACAGTTGCTCCAGAAACAAAAAACATAAACAAATGACCTGGAATGTGACCACACCTATGAGAATGTAGTTCAACAGATAACTTGTAAACCTTGTCATAAGATTTTTTTTGTTCTACAAAATATACTTTATTCCGCAAAAAAAACATCTCAAAAGGAACATCTCACACATATTAACACTCCATGTAATAAAAAACAACGGCGGAACGGAGATTGATTGTCCGTTATCAATCTTTGCAAGTGGGGGCGGATTTGTGCAATTAAGAGAATCCCTCCAAACCTACCGCTTGCTATTGTCCTTTAATCCCTGTATAGGACCCAAAGTCCTTTCCAGCGCTCCCTCGCCGTGGGGAAACCCCATTTGGCGACGTGGGACTTCGTCCTCCTCCTGAGGTCCACCAGGATCCTCTCCTGCATCTCCCTCGCCCCCACTTTATGTTGTGCTGGATGAGAGTGTTCCTCGCCTTCCACAGTCCTTGTTTTGTGAGGGACAGCAGCAGCCCCCGCAGGTCCTGTGTCCCCTTGTCCAGTCCGGTGGGTGCCAGCCCCCAGCAGAATGTACTGGTAACTGAGCACCGCACCCGTTCCCAGGAGTTGCATAATGTTGTCCATTCTGCCCCACACCGCCTTGGCGAAGGGGCAGCTCCAGAACACGTGTTCCTGAGTCTCCTCGACAAAACACGTGTCCCGGGGGCAATGCGGATTCCTGGAGATCGAGTGTCTGTAGAGGACCTTTCTGGTAGCCAGACTCTTGTGTACAGCCATCCAGTTGAGGTTCTTCAGTTGGTTGTCAAGTTCTTTGGGCTGTGTCCTTTCCCAGACTTGTCTGGGAACCTGCAGCCTTTCGTCAGCGACCAAATGCCCCCTCACCTCTTTGTACAGGGCTCTGTGGTTGGTGCAGAGCTCTGGCTGTCTCGTGGCCTCGTACCTCCTGCTCCACTTGACAGTGTGGATGTAGAACTCCGGTCGCCTCTCTGCCTTGGGCCCAATGTTTGACCACTGGACCAAGTGCCTCATGGGGACGGAGAGCCACAGCCTGACAAAGTACTGGCACTTGTGGCCAATGGGCTCCTGCAGCGCCCGACAGAGGTTGCAGTAGAAGATGCAGTCGAGTTTCAGGGGGAAATATGGGACATCTCGACCCCCTTCCTCAACTGGCTGACACATCCGGTTTCTTGTGATGTACTCGTACGTGCCACCCCAGACGAAGCCGAAGATCATCCCTTGCAGCGCTCGTCTGAGTCTGGCCGGCAGGGGGTACACCACCACCAGGTAAACCAAAGCCAGCAGGATGTCTGCTTTCAACACCATCACTTTCCCTGTGTAGGACAGCGACCGCGTTTTCCACAGACCCAGCTTCGCGTTCACCCTGGCGATCCTCTCGGTCCAGTTGATGGTCTCGTTGTCCTGGCTCTGGAAGGAAACCCCCAGTATTTTGAGAGGCTCCGTGTAGAGCTCGAGACCCTCTGGCTCCATCGTCCTGTGCTTCCAGGGCCCGAAGAACTTCAGTTTGCTCTTTCAGCGGTTGTGCTTCGACCCCAAGACTCTGGAGTATTGCTCCATGACCTGCAGGGCCCTCCTCAGCCCCCTGTCCGACCGCAGGAACAGTGTCGTGTCGTCAGCGTACTGGGAGATCTTCAGGGTTTCCCCCGCGCCTCCCGGTATCTCCAGGCGGTTGATGACAGGGTCCCGTCTCACCGCCTCTGCTAGGGGCTCTGTGAAAAGAACATAGAGAAGGGGTGAAAGGGGGCAGCCTTGTCATACTCCGGATTCCTGGGGAATGAAATCCCCCAGGTTTCCGTTCACGTTGACTCTGCTGCCTATGTCAGAGTACGGTATCTTAATCCAGAGGCTGAAACTCTCTCCGAAACCGAAGCGTTCCAGCACCCTGAACAGATAGCTATGGTTCACTCTGTCGAAGGCTTTCTCCTGGTCCAGGCTGACCACCATCATGGGCATATTCCGGTCCTCGCCCCAGGCGCTAGCGTCTCTGGTCAGCTGGAGGTTCCAGCTGATGGATCGCCCCTCCACCCCACACGTCTGGTCGCTGTGGATGATGTGGGGGAGGGCGGTTCTCAGTCTGGTGATCAGAAGCTTTGGACAGGATCTTTACGTCCATGCAGAGCATCGTGATCGGCCTCCAGTTTTTGAGGTCGTTGGCATCTCCTCCCTTGAAGAGCAGGGAGATGACGCCCTTCCTCATGGTGTTTCCGAGTTTCCCCCGCGGAAGATCTCCTGCACCACTTCCACCAGATCTGCCGCCAGGGTGTCCCAGAAGCAGGTGTAGAATTCCTTGGGGAGTCCATCCGGCCCCGGCACTTTGCCATTCTCCATGGACAAGAGCACAGCCTTCAGCTCCTCGGCCGTGATTGGACCCTCCAAGTCCTCCCTCACCTCCTCTGGTACTCGTGCCTTCAGCCCCTCCAGAAAAGCATCACCTGCCTCCACCTCTGTCTGCTTTTCTGAAAAGAGCTCCTTGTAGAAAGTGGTGGTCGCTTCTACCTTGTCACTCTCGTCCAGCACTTCCTCTCCGTCTCCCCATCTCAGGCTGTAGATCACCCTCTTTTTCTGGGCTTCTCGGACCTGATTGAAGAAAAAAGAGGAACAGGTTTCATTATTTTGCTCGGTGTGCAGCTTGCGGAGCCTTTCCTTCAGGTCCCATGCCCAGGCTGAATTGAAGGCTCCTCCCCTGTTAGCAGAGCTGTACTCCTCCTCTAGTTGTTTAGGGAGTTGCGCAGCTTCCTTCCTCTCCCTGGCCGCCTTCCATCTGCAGTACGTCTGCGCCAGCGTTCGGGTCCTGTCCTTCATGGACACCCACCATTCCACCACGGAGCTGTAGCCATCCCTCATGTCGACCCAGCTTGCGTAGACTTTACTGAACAGTGCCCTGAAGTCGTCTTCCTCCAGTATCCCGGTTCAGCTTCCAGTACCCACGACCGAATGCAGGCAGGTTGGTGTTAGCCACCACCGTTACGCACTCGTGGTCGGAATACCACGCCGGGGACACCGTCGCCGACTCCAGGGAGCAGGTTGTGTGCAGAAAGATGTAGTCCAGGCGGCTGCACACTCCCCGGGAGTTTCTCCACTTCATTCTGGCGTTGTTTGGGTGGCACCGTCTGAAGCCGTCCACCAGGGAGAACTGCTTGAGTAGTTCCCCTTCTCCCGGTCGATGTTGAAGTCCCCGCCGAGTACCACCTGTCTGTTGGTGGTGCAGCAGCTGGCCAGGTCAGTCGATGTCTGCGACCAGGATCCGACCCTGCACCACCGAGGAGGAAACCAGCATCATCTCTGTGTTTCCGAGGAGGATTCCCACTCCGGAAGAGTGGGCCCCCCCTACACTCCAGCATGATTCTACCTTCGTTCATTCCCTGGTGAATGTCCACTTGTCGCTTTCATCCTTCAGGTGGACCTCCTGTAAGAAACAAACTGAGAAAGACTTTGAGGCCAGATCATAAAAGTCTCCCTGTCTTTTCACAGGGTCTCTCACATTTGATGTCAGAAAGGTAAGTTTCACCGTCATGATTAAGCAAATGAAAGTTTAACTTCCTCTCTGTGTACTTACAGTGGAAACTGGGGTCTACATCTGGGCACTGTTTAGCCGAGATGAAACTCCTCTCATTCGGGTCCTGGGGGGAATATGCTGGGCTCCCTCCAGGTCTCGTTGGGGACTGAAAATTATAGATGCTGGAAAGGTCCAGCCCTACCATCAGAACCTGGCTCCAGGGTGGCTTCGAAGTAGTCCTCGTCTTCCTCGAGGATACTCCCTGCCACCGCTTCGGGAAGTTGCTCCTGGACCTCAGGTGAGGGGGTCCCCACTTCCTGGGCTGCCTCCTCCTGTTGTCCCTGGGCTCCCGAGGAGGGGGTTTCCACTTCCTGGGCTGCCTCCTCCTGTTGCCCTTGGGCCTCTGGGGAGGGGGGTTCTGCTTCCTGGGCTGCCTCGTCATGTTGTCCTTGGGCCTCAGGGGGGAGGTTTTCCATTTCCTGGGCTGCCTTCTCCGGTTGTTCCTGGGCCTCAGGGGAGGGATGTTCCGTTTCCTATAGGACGAGGAAACGGTTCTCCCTCACCACTCTTTTTTTCTGTCCTTCCGGTGGTGGATCCGCCCTGCTTCGCTTCTCCCACTTTCTCTTTCCCTTCTTGGTGGGAGTTATCCAGGGCCCTTCCTCCGGTCGGCCATTTTGTCCATCATCTTGTGGCTCCACTGCGGCTGGAGGTGTGGCCTCGGCAGTTTCGGTTCTCTGCGGGGGAGGTGCGGGTTCTTTGTTCTCACCTCCCTCCCTTTGTCTAGAGACCAGTTTCTGCCGGCCGGCTTCCACCACCTGCGCAAACGAATGTTTGCTTATCTTACGTTGGCATCCATCACACGTCTTGGCAGCCCAGCAGTTTTTTGCCAGGTGCCCTTCTTTGTTGCAGTTGTGACATCTGACAATGTCACACGCGTTCTCCTTGTGGCCGGACTGTCTGCACTTCTTGCAGAAATCCGGCATCCTGGGGTAATAAAGGTATCCCCTGTCGGATCCGATGTTGAAATGGGCTGGGGGGTGCTGGAAACCGTCAACACCCTCTGGGTCCTCTCACAGGAGGACTCGGAACTGGCGTTTGCCGTACCAGATGCCGAGACTGTCCCTTATCTCCGTCGGTTGGCCCGCCACAGTTACATACCTCCCTAGGAACGCTGTTATCAGTTCCGTTGGCACATAGGGATTGTATGTGTGGACTGTGATGGTCATCTGGTTTATCTTCCTCATCGGCTCCGGCCTGATTTCAGAGAAACCAGTGTGCTTACCTTTCTCTCTGATTAGTTTTGTTGCCTTCTCGTATGAGGAGTCCGTGGCCATATAGGCCTCCACATGTATTTCTCTGCCTTGTTGTCTTGAAGGCAGTAGAGATCTCCAGCCACCAATTGCAGGATCCCTCTCAGGAAGGTCACGTTTTTGCAGTTGGCATCGTCTCTCCTTTTCTGGTCCAGTGGAACCAGATCAGTTTCCTCTTGTCTGCCACCTTTCTCTGCCAGAGAAAGCAAAGGCCCTGTGGGGAGCAGCAAGGGATCCCTGGCCTTTGTCCTTGTGGGCAAAGCCCAGCTAGGTGCAGGCATAGGAGGAGGCCTTCGCTGGTCTCGAGGAGGGAGACAGGTTGTTGTGGTGAGCCACACGCACTCGGTCCAGGCTGAGATGCAGGAGAGGCAGAGAGAGAGGAGAGTTGAAAGTGCTCTCAAGGGTCTCAAGGAGAGACTGAGTGCCGCGGGCAGGCCACGTACACCCACTCTCAGCCGAGAGGCCAAGGAGGCAGAGAGAGAGGGAGCGGATAGCGCTTTCGAGTCTCGAGGAGAAAGCAAGCGCAGCGGGCAGGCCACGGGCAGCTACTCCCAGCCAAGAGATTAAGGAGGCAGAGAGAGAGAGAAGAGAGAGAGGAGAGGTGTTACGATCCCTGCCTCTCGGCTACGAAAGAGGCAGAAGAAGGCATAGCCTTAGTTCATCAGTCCACCTATCACTGTACCCTCTCACCACCACACCTCCGTCTCATCTTGTATTTAAGCACTAGTCTTTCCCTACCTCCTCGCTCAGTATTGGTTTCCCTTTCGAGCTACTTAGTTGCGCTACGCCTTCTACCTCCTCGTACTGTTCTGGTTCTGACTTTGGTTTTTCCCCTTTTACTTCGTCTTTTGGATTACGGCTAGGCTTTGGTTGCTTTCTCCTAGTTTGGTTCTCTGGCTTCCCCTGGACTCTCGGCTCTCTCCTTCGTCTACGGTTTTGGATTACGGTCTGGCTTTGGCTACTCTCTCCCTGTTTGGATCACTGGCTTCCCCTGGACTCTTGGCTCACTCCTTCGGCTACGGTATTTGGATCACGACTCGTCTCTGTCGGCTCCCGCAAGTGGGTTCACTACTTGGTTTCGGTTTCACTGGCCGAATCCGTAACAAGAGGAAAGCGCTGGTTCCCACCCAGCTCAGCTGCTGCTTGGCCTTAACCCCCTGGGCTCAACCCAGAGCGATACCAGCTCAAGCACTCTTCGGGGTTCCGGAGGGGGAGCAAGAGAAAAGGGGAGGGGAGAGGAGAGGAGAGAACAGAGAGAGATAACATTACTACTGGATCCCACCCAGCTCAGCTGCTGCTTGGCCTTAACCCCCTAGGCTCAACCTAGAGCGATACCAGCTCAAGCACTCTTCAGGATCTTCGATCGCCTTCTAGACCTTTGGAAAGACAAGAACTGTGGGCATGCCACTTGAACTTGATCTTAGCCAAAAGGCCGAGAAGCGACCTTCTGGTCTAAAGACCCTGGTCTTTACCCATCATGGTCCCCTAATAACCCCCCTCTCTGAACTAGCTTCATCACTCTGCTCTCTTCCCCACTGAGAGCTACTGTGTGCTGAGCGGACTGGAGCATCATCCAGGTGGGGCTGCACACTGGTGGGGCTGGGGGGGATCCCCATTAACCTGTAAAGCGCTTTGTGTGGAGTGTCCAGGAAAGCCCTATAAAAATGTAAAGGATTATTATTAATTATTATTATTAAACAGTAAAAGATGGCAACACACTTCAGGCATGCGGAGCATGAATGCTGGCCATGAATATTAATAAGCTCCGCATTCAATGACAACACCACAGAGCAAGAACACATTTGAGCTGAAAGATTTATGTTTCACATTGAAAAGTCTGATTACAGTGTAATTATGTGGTGAATGTTTTTTACCACCAGGGGGGGTGTCAAAGTGTTTTTTAAAACTCTGTTCGCTTTTGGACATCCACGTTGTAGGAAGTGATTTAGCTCCAGTTTGCCTTTTATTTTATTTTTGAGTAAATAAACATAGAAATTGGCCTGTCTCATTATTGTCCAGTGCTTCAGATTAAGGAGCCTCTGAGACTCCTTATTTGATATATATGGAGTATTGGGGTGACAGCTCTGTGGCTCAGTGGTTTTGCTTGGCCGCCTCGTACTCCAGGTGACCTGGGTTCAAGTCCAGATCCAGAGTGCTGTCGGTGTGGAGTTTGCATGTTCTTCTGTGTGTGTGTGTCCCTTATTGGACTAGCAAGGTACGCCACTATCCATCCTGGATGCATGCACATGACCTAACAAAAGACTTGAACACAGGTGCCTTGTGCTTCCATAGGATGACAGAGGAGCTACGAACATGATGATTACACAGTACCTAGTTTGGGAGATGTCTTATGCCCATGAAAGTCCCCTGCAGTTCCATCCTCAGATATTGAGCAGGTACATTCCAGATTTATTCAACCCTGACAGCCTCGATCCTCTCTTGACAGCCTTGTTAGGAGCAAAGCCAATTACTGCTGCGTTTAATTACTCTGGTGACCGACACCAAGCTGCATGGTCACTATAATCCAGTATTTATTCCCTACATGCCAGCGTGATTAAGTAGCACTATAACCCTGAGTATGCACAGATATATACAGTATGTATCCTTCAAGAAGTTCCTTGAAGTATGTTCCTTTTAAATCATTAATACTACGCGTTTTTATATAGATAAAATTAAATGGTCTCAGACCCATGTTTAAAAAGTTTAAAACAGATGTAAGGGTGTTATCTACAATTAAGTATTTCTAAATGTAAGAACGTGAAAGCTGTGTGGACCTGATCTTTTTTTATCTTGTTCAGTCTTTTTTTTTTGTCAAGTGCAATTGTATTACAGATTGTAGCCCCTGAATGTTTTATTGGTGTTATATGTTATATGTATTATTGTTTGTACTGTATTAATTTTTGTTGTTGCAATAAAAAAAAACGAAAGTCGTGCATAGCAACGGTCACTAAGGAAGTGCGGCTTAACCAGGAATTCCGGTGTCCATGCAGTAGCGTCTGCGGCAACAAGAGGGAGACACACCCGTCCGCTCTCACAGTGGATCAGCTGTCATACTGCTCACATAGGGGTGGAGGGGATCCCCATTAACCTGTAAAGAACTTTGAGTGGAGAGTCCACAAAAGCGCTATATAAGTGTAAGCAATTATTATTATTTATAACAAATCAAATTACTTAAGAACATATGAAAAGGTAATGATACCAATAGACAATTCAGCTTATTAGAGCTCTGTGTTTGTCCTGTACACATGTACTTACAATACATGGAATAATTTACAAAGATCCCACTGTGTCCCCCCGTGTAGAATAGATGTTCATAATCTGTTTAGTCTATTGTTAGTCTCTAAGCCGTCAACATTGAAAATCTGACGTTTAATCATATTCCACTTACTGTAAGTCCACCTGTTCTGATCTGTGGCTTCAATGGCTTCCACCATCAACCGACCAACCATTTTCATTCTCTTTTAAACTTTGAAACCCAACTTTTCAGCAGCTGGTCAGAAAGTCAAGTTGCCCAGTAAGGTTTATCAAATGTTCCCTTCCAAACATAAAAGATAAAAACACCAAAGCAAACAATTCTCAAATAGTATTTCCTTGGACTTTAATAATACTACTACATTTAAATGTGATAATATATATACATTCATTAAACAACTCTCAACGAATTTTCACTGTACTGAGACCAGACCTTCATGTTTAAGAATCACTTATAAAGAAAATATTAAAATACATATCCATATATATTGAACCTTAATATAAATGCTACAGTATTTGAAGTTTGATGTCGGTCTGTCGCCAGTGGCGTTTTGTGTTTTACACTGCCCAGAGAAATCCTGTGCAGACTGATCTTCTGACACTCAGTCTCCCATGGGGTGGCACTGCCCTGCGGAGCAAACACATCACTGATGAACTACCCAGCTTTCAGAACGCACGACGGCAAGGCTGTGCTGTTTAAGCATCTCACCGTCTTCCTCCTTTTTCGAGAACACCACGCCATTGTCCTCCTGGCTCCAGCGCAGGCTGGTGTTTCTCAGCTCGGTGTGCTTGGACAGCTCTCTCGTCAGCTGCAGAGGGAACAGCACCACAGCGCCCGGGTCAGAAATCGGGCTCGGTATGTCTTCCTGAATGAGAGCTGCAGTCTTTTCGCGGTGGGGAGGAAGCAATCGCTGGGCGAAACAGGGAAGCAGCAGCAGACACCGCCTGTGGCGGGTGATAGTGGTCTGTAGTGGGAGGCGGAAGCTGGAGTGAGCAAGGGACATAGCAGGATTCGAAGTCGCAGAACAAAGCATGGAGGCAGCCAGAGAGGCGATGTCGAAAAAAGGCAAAGCCCGGAGCCGATAGATACCCAAGTGAAGCAGCTAAGAGACAAAGTTGAAGCGAGAAATCTTCAATGCCAAGGAGCAAACACAAGTGCGATCCAAGAGCGAGGTCGAGGGAAACGGGGTCTTGACTAAGGAACGCCAAGGCTCAAGCCTGAACTCCCTAAGACTTAGCGAGGAAGTGATGCCATGTGAGGGCTGATCGTCAATATACTTGGATTAGGAGGCAGGTGATGGCTAACTGTGAGCAGGTGGAACTGATCTTCCACCTGATTGCACTGTCATGGCAACTGGGTGATTGACAGGTGGCCATGTCGGTTGCTGTGGTTACTCGGGAGGGTCTTCGAGCAATCCGACGTGAGCAGGCATGACATAATAAACAAAGCCAGCAAGGGAAACGTCAGCGCTTCGATATAACCGCAAGCATGATCTACAGTATTCTCTCTCTTAAATTCCAGTTTAAAGCCCCTATTAACTCTGTAGCGGCGAGGCTTATTCAAATACAGGAATTAAGTTTTCTGTTCCCTTGCCAGTCCTTCTCTCCTTCATCTCAGTGCTGCTTGAGGCCACTCCATTTGGTTCACAATTAAGGTGTTTCCCTTGCTGATAGAGTGTCCTGATAAGGAACAGCTCCCCGATTCCTGAGATTCTCCAGCAACCTTAATAATCTCAATTCTGGCGCCTAAAAGTCTGAGATTCCAAGGGAAAGTGTAATTCAAAGTTGGTTTATGACTCTAAGGTCAGAGGACATGTTTACTCATCATCAGCCAATCAGGAACTGGTAGGGCAGGTTAACCCCATGTGGGTCTCTGATGCCCATGAAACTTTCAACCAATGAACAACCTGCAGTTCCTCCAGGTAAAAACAGGCAACACAGAGAGCCTGTGAACCGGTTCTCAGGGTAGAACAGTTGGGAAGCGCAGAACAGTTCCCAAGGGAACACAGTTTCCAAGCGCAGGACATTCTCGCAGTGCGCCTGCTGGACATTCAGCCTCAGGGCTCCACTTGAACATCCTCAGACTCAGCCCGGACCACCACGTAACGGCCAGTGTGTCCGAGTGCAGGACTTTCCTTTGTTCTAAGAGTTGAGAACAGAGGTAGCCAGCGCGAAACCTCCACCCGAGGTTAGCATCAGCAGCAAGCCTCGTGAACAGGTCAGAACTAGCGCTTCATCACGAACGAACCAGTCTTCTTCCTGACCTGCTGGGACCCACAGTCATTTTTCTCCTGTGCACAAACTTTGCTAGTAAGCCAGAACTAACTAGCCGGTCTTCAGAGAGCCCCCTGCTAGAGCATCGCAGTAGAAATCTCTCTCACCACGTCGCAAGCAGCACCACTGCCTGGCACCGAGCCAGAGAGAGTGGATTGGACAGCAACAAGCCTGCCTTTGCTTCTTTGTGTCTGCAGGAGATCTGACTCCACGCAGATTGGATGAGTATTCAACATTCTGCATTACAGCTTTTGAATTCAATTGTTACCTCAACCGCAGTTGATATCCATTTAATTCCTATGAGTGATGTACTTGTTTTGAGTATCTAGTGTAGAAGTTGTAACCAAGTTCACTTGCGAAACAGTCTAAATGAATGATATACTGAACGTATGTCCTCTTGGTATTGGTAACTCTTCGTGATTGAATATATACCTTTTGTATTCTGCTAACGCTCTCGATAAGATCTGTTATGTTTATATGCACATTTTATGTATTAATAAATGTATTCTTGTGTATTAATACCCGTGTGTGTGCGTTGTTTGAGTTATCCCGCAAGGTTGGATTCGAATACCATGAAAATAATCATTTTGTGACTTACGGCTACAATTAAGAATTGTCCCAGTAGATGTGCGACCCCTACATTACTGGTGCCATGTAAGAGGATACTACAACTCTATAACTCCACCCTGTATCTTTGTGTCTATTCATATGCACCCTTAATGCAAAATGCCAAAAAGAAGGTAATAGTGTTTTGTGTTTGTTTTGTATGGTGTTTATTAATCAGTTCTACTCCCCAGTTTATAAATCCTCCCAGTCTGTCCATAGCTCTGCGCTCATTTTCTCTTGCTCTCCTCCCTCCACCCCAACTTCACCCTTGTGGCTGCCTCCCTGGCTCATTCTTCACAGATGATTTCCCCAGCCAGGTCGGGTAACACTACAATAATAAGTACACTATCCCTTTATATTCATCTGATTGTTTCCTTGTTAGTAGATTTTGGAAGAAACTACTAAAATGCTTTTTTTCAACCAAAGAAAATCCCCGGTAATGACTCATATTGGTAGGAACCCACTGCGTGTAATGTGTGACAACCATTTTGATTGAGTGTGTTTCTGATTTCTGTATAACATAGCAATGTGTGGCTCATTATGCATAGCATTGACTGGAAGATCTTTTTTGTCCACTGCAGCTCCAACAGTATGATTTTCTTCGTTTCTTCTTTATGAGGAACCTGGAATATGGAAAGCCACCTATGCACACTGACACAAACTAGCAGTCGATTTCCTATACCTGGACCAGAAGCCAGTCCTTAACATCTGGGTCATTAGGATTCACTTCCGAGTCCATTAATATCTTCACTCTCAGCACCACCCTCTTCCCTGCGGAGGAAAGAATGAAAACAGAATAGAAGACAATAAAAGAGGCAAACCCCATTCTGAAGGAGCATTAAGTGATTCAACCTGCCTGGTCTGAGGGACAGTTATATGGTCAAGGACGTCGAAACATCACTTACAATATTACAAAAGACTGGTGCTCCGGAGGTGGCTCCAGAGTCTATAACAGCAAGCAACAGGTGCAAGGCAGGGCTCACCCTGTAAGTAATGCCAGTCCGTCACAGGGCACACACCACAGCTAATTTTGCCCAGGAGGTAATTCAAAACCTACCAGCATGTCTTTGGACTGCAGGAGGCAACCCACGCAAAAACAAGGAGAACATTCAAACTCCATGCAGACTGAACCCAGAGCTCAGGCAATACGAGGCAGCAATGCTAACCACTGCACCCAGTGCACCCTGGGACTGACTCTGGGCCACCACAAGCGCAAACTGGACAAGCAGTCGCAGAGAGCGAAGTGCCGGCGATGTTCCCCGCAAGTTTACCCCTATAAGGCTGTCAAAGTGGCCCCGCAATAACTTACCACTGTAGCAGAAGAACGCATAGGTGGTATTGCAATAATAGTCATTCCAGGAGCCTCTCGCGCTCCCCTGCAGATTCACAGTGCCACAGCTCTCAATGCCGCCATAATTGTTGGGCTCCCCCTCGTACCAGGGGTGGAAAGTGGAGACGTCCCCATTGGACCACTTCCAGGGCTCGGTGAACAGCCCGATCCAGACCTCCCTGCCTCCGGCCGTGACTCTTACGAACTCATTCTCGCTTTGGCTCCTCACCCGGGTTAGGTCGGTGTAATGTTCTCTGCAAAACGTCAGGGCTTCTGTCCAGTTCTTGGCCTCAGCCACCAGGAAGTATTGATCGGCTGCGCCTTCCCCCCCTGAAGAAGTGAACCCCAGTCAGTAGTCTGGTTGAGGGTCACAGAGCAGCCTCAGCAAGCAACAGGCAGGATACCACCTGGATGGGACGCCAGTCCACCGCACGCAGACACAAGCCCTAGGGTCAGACATTCCCAGCAGCCAATTCACCCACCAGTGTCCAGTGTCCAGTGGACTGTGGGGGACACTGGAGCACCTGGAGGAAACCCCCGCGAACATGGGGAGAACATCCACCTCTCCACCCCAGGATTTGAACCTAGGGCCCTGGTGCCGCGAGGAAGTGACGCTAACCGCTCCTTATATAGCGCTTTTCTGGACTCGACTCAATGCGCTTTAGTGGTAATGGGGATCCCCTCCACCAACACCAATGTGCAGCCAAACCTGGATGATGCGACAGCAGCCATAGTGCGCCATAACGCTCCACACACATCAGCTATCAGTGGGGAGGAGAGCAGAGCAAAGAAGCCAATTCATAGATGGGGTTTATTAGGAGGCCATGATTGGTAAGAGCCAATGGGAAATTTGGCCAGGACGCTGGGGTTACACCCCTAGTCTTTTCGAGAAACGCCCTGGGATTTTTAATGACCACAGAGAGTCAGGACCTCGGTTTTACATCTCATCCGAAGGACAGCGCCTGTTTACAGTATAGTGTCCCCGTCACTAAACTGGGGCATAAGGACCCACATGGACCGCAGGGTGAGCGCCCCCTGTTGGCCCCACTAACACCTCTTCCAGCAGCAACCTTAGTTTTTCCCAGGAGGTCATCCAGGTACTGACCAGACTCACACCTGTTTAGCTTCAGTGGGTTGCCAGTTGTGAGTTGCAGGGTGATATGGCTGCATTATTATGACTACACATTCAGTATTCGTGCGAGAAAGACCGTAAAAGACTCATGGGACATTTACCTTGATAGCAAACGGAATACCTCGTGAAAGTGCAAGAGCGATCAGCCCACAACCCGCTGCTGATCATCGCCACGCAGTTCTCCTTGCCCCCGTAGTTGTTCGGTTCTCCCTCATACCAGCTGGTGAAAGCAGACCTCCCCGCGCCGTAGAGGTAGCCCCCCCCAAGGGACCACTGCCACAGGTCCCAGACGTAGTACAAGCCGATCCAGGCGAAGTCGGTGACCGGCTCGGCGTTGGCGAGGAGCTGCTCCAGGTCGGCTGGCCCGCTCACGGTAGCCATGTCCGTGTACTGGCCCCTGCAGTACTCCCGAGCCCCAGCCCACGTCCTGCGCTTGCTCACAAAGTGGTAGCGGTGAGGTGAGGCCAACGCCCAGAGGCCTGAAACGCGGGAGGCAAGGTTGAGGCTTAGGAGCAGTGGGTGATCAGCTCGCGATGCCTGGCCAAGCCAGCCCATGACGGGCCAACACATTGGAGAAGCAAATCCGGTCAGGGATTGGCCCGGAACTTCTCAACCCGACAATTGTGGCTGTCGTTTTGAGTGTTTTCGTCTTCCCTGGGGGAGAATTTCAAATGGGTCTGCCCATGCACTGTGAAGTGGCACAGGGGCTAGAGCACTGCAGTTTTTCAGCACTGGGACGCTGGGTTCAGCTCTGCTTCTGGTCTGGTTTGTATATTCGACACTGTGCTCACACTAGGTTTCCTCTGGGAGCTCCAGTCTCCTCCCCAGTCGAAAGGCATGCTGATATATTCACTGACGTCTGGGAGAGTTAGTGTGGGTGTGAGTGTGTGTGCCCTGTGATGGAGTACCACTCCTTGTGCCTGCTGTTTACTGGAATAAGCTCTGGCTGTGCCACCACCCTAAACTGGATGAGGTGGAACAGGTGGGCAGATGGAATATCATATAATCAAGAGCACCTCTGATATAATAGTCGGCCGGAACGATAAATTGGCACAAAGCAACAGCATCAACAAGACCAGATGATAATCGGTCTAAGGAGGTACAACCTCTGAGTTGGAAGGCTGGTGGCCACAGGTTTCTTGATGAGCAATCGGCCCCCCAGTCATTTCTGTACTTTGCTCAGGTCCAGATGAGCGGACCAGTCCAGACCGCAGATGATCGCAGGCGATACAGAGGGATTAGCGGAGGCCGAGAAGCGGGCAGCAAATGAAATTCAAATGATTTAAACCAGCGTGCAGGCAGGGAAAACAAACTTTCGATGCAAAACTCAGGGAGGCGACTCAGGGAAAAGACTGAGGTGTTTATGCTGATGAGTCGTTTGCATCCTCGAAACAATGTGGGCGAGCCATAAGCCACAGGCACAAGGCAGGACAGATGAATGACTACGTTAACCCAGGGACACCAGCCCATTGCAGGGCACAGATACGCCCATACTCACATCAGGGCAAATTCTCCAGAAGCCAATTGACCCTCCAGCATGTCTCTGGACTGTGGGAGGAAACTGGGGCAAACCTATAAGAAACACACATGAACTGGAGGGACATACCACCTCTGAACCCAGGGTTCAACCACTCCAGTCATTATAGGTCAAATGAAACCCAGTTAACTGACTGAAAAGGATCTATCCAGGTGAGCCAAGTGCTTATGAGAGGTTAGCCATCTTGATCCTGCAGAAAGAGACTGTACCCCCAACAGAAAAAGTAAATGTGCAAAACTCTTTGCAGAAACTCCAACCTCTCCTCACAAAGCACATAATCAAAGGACATATTGATGTCCTTTCCTGGACTCTTAATGGCTTGAATACACTCTTCATGTAATTAGAGTCGATTGGCGCTGTTACAAGTCTCTCACTCATATAAATTTACTTGTCATGCTGCAGGACCAGGAGTAAATAACAGTGCTTTGATCAATTAATAAAGGCCTGGATCACCTTGAGAACAATCAATTAAACAGGTGGTCTGTACAATTAAGTAACTGAGGAATCAATGGGAACAAACATAAATAAAACCGGTGATTCAGGGTGACCTATAAGATTCACTAGACCTGAGCTCTCCCTGGGTCAGGATCAGAGAGCCCTGTACTGACTGGACCAGAGTCACAGACCCCTGGATTGACTGGACCGAGGCACTGGCCCTTTCAACACCGAAGTTCAGAGGTCTGAATAAACCTCTTTTTATCTTCCATCTCCGCTGGTCCAAATTGGAAAGGAGAGAAAAAGCCCACATGAGGAGATTACAATACATGTACTGTATATAATCAATTTTTTTAAAACCAGCCATAAATTAACCTTGGCAAACTGTCTACAACCGTTCACCGTTTTTTTTCCCTATGACACTATATACATTTGTGACCAATTCTAAATAAAGTAAACAAGTAAGCAGGAGCAAACGGTGTATTTGAATGAAGCTCCACACATATTTCTTTGCCTCTTTACTGGAGAACTCCAAAAAGGTGCTCCAGGAAAATCATTACAGGCCATCATGGACATCTCCCATCTCCCCTCTATGACACACTTGTGAGAAGAACACATTCAGCAACAGGCTGATCCAACCGCGGTGCGACAGGGGACGCTACAGGAGGTCATTCGTGCCTTCTGCCATCAGACTGTACCACTTATCCACTGTGTGTCTGGGCAGGGGTAGCACTGGCACTGACCTGGTTTTGGACTTAACAGTAAACTCTCTGCTTCCATTGGGTTTTTTCCCCGTTTACAATTGTTGTTTGTGCAATACATGCCAGGGACGCAATATATTTACAATATATTGTAATATATATACAATATACATGCAATATATTTACATTGTGCAATACAACTTTTTTGTGTACTGTTCTGGCTTGCTTTTTGTATATTCTCGACTGTGAGCAACTCTTCTTAGTGCACTTCTCACTGACTGTACTGATTGGATTGTGTTGTTGTATTGTTGTATCATTTCGTTACACTGTCGCTGTGTTGACAGTGCTGCTGTCGCACTGCAATTTCCCCTCACGGGATCAATAAAGTATCTGTCGATAAGTAACCGTCGTTGTGTTTCAGATAGTTACAGAGAGCTGGTGACCCAGTTCTGTTCACATACTGGGGTTGCCCTCCCATCTATACAGGACATTTATGACAGACGGTGCTTGAGGAAAGCTCTAAGCATCTTCAAAGACCCCACACACCCCAGCTACAAACTGTATGACCCTCTACCATCTGGAAAACGGTACCGGAGCATTCGGGCCCGGACTACCAGACTCAGAGACAGTTTTACCCCCGCACTATCAAACTATTAAACTCCCAGCCTCTCTCACTCTCACCTCACCTCTCACCTATGATCTGAACCTCACAGTGCCTTCTTTCTTACCAAAAACTCAAACACACATTGAAATCTACCTCTACCTTACATGTCAAAAAGCTCACTTCCCATAATTTCTATCCTTTTATTTCATTCTGTTGATGCATGTTTTTGCACATCTGATGTTGTTTTGCACATTTCCTGTTGTTGTTTTTGCACACTGCTTGTTGTCTCTGTCTTTCGTTTGTTATACAATTGAATTGTTGTTTTTTTGTATTACTTATCATCTGAGAGCTAGCTAAATAGCTTTTCGTTATACCATATACCTGTATATGAATATAATGACAATGAACTTGAACTTGAATACTGTGCAGTAATGCAACATCATCATTCCAAACAGAGGTTTGGGGTTAGTAAACACAAATGAAAAAAGGACACACTAACCTGAGACGATCAAGGTGAGGCATGCCTTCTTAGCCATCACTGCGGGTCGGCGACAAACATAATAAAGACATAATACGTGATCAATTTACCAAGACCTGTGATAGAGTGGCGTCCTGTCCAGGATGTAGCCTGCCTAGTGCCCTTTGCTTGCCAGAATAGGTCCTGTGGCCCTCAGTTGATAAGATCAGATCACTTTTATTGGCCATATTCAATTTCTTGCATTAGGAATTTTTCTTTTCGCAGACCCCAGTTTGCTCTCCATGAGACACACAGACAGGGAGAGAGAAGCTGGGGGTCAGAGCGCAGGGTCGGCCATTTATACGGCACCCCTGGAGCAGCTGGGGTTCAGGGCCTTGCTCAGGGGCCCAAATGAGTAGGATACCTCTGCCAGCTGCGGGACTTGAACCGACAAACCCTTCCAGCCCCAGGCGCAGAGCCTGAGCCACAGAGACACTGATTTTGTTTTCACTGGATAAGCAGTGACTTAAAGCAAGGTGTTGTCATGTAAATAAAGGAGAAGCTGATCATTTATCATCTTTCTCATCAGGTTCTCCCTGGGTCAACATTGCTTGACTGGTACAGTTTCACTTAAGGCAGAGCCAATTACTCAAATAAAGCAACTGACCACTCCCTCTTCAAAACAGGTCGCACTGCGGGCTACAGTGAAATAAACACTCTTTTTGAGCCCTGTCGGTACGCTGGGTACCCTACGCGCTAAAACGTTCCCAGACTCTCAAATGAACAAGGCTTACATTTCTCGCAGGTTTGGACATTTACAATCTTTAAAATGTCCTGAAATTTCCCTATAACCGTTAAAAGCTCCCTCCACACCCTGAAACAATAACATCGGGATTTCCTAACAGGTCACTCATTCCTACACAGTGTTTCTGAAACTTTGCACTTCTGTAATTCTTTGTCGATTTGCATTGCTCCCCGACATTTATTTTCCCCTCTAGTTTAGTCACCACTCACCGTTCTTCTCCCCTCTGGATGCGGGGTTGTCTCCGACCCGCCGGGGACGCTGGGTAGACGCGGACTGTTTCCAGGCCTGTACAGCCCTCGGTCTTTCCTCGGATCACCCAGCTGTGGTCCCCATGGAAACCATTCGGGCTTAGCGAGGCCCAATCTAATTGGTTCTCTGCAAGGACAATATTCAAATCGGACTCCCCCCATCCCGTGCCAGGTGCCTAGGCAAATCAGTCTCTCTGCTTTACTTTGGGATCATTTTAATTTAAATCCCTGGCAAATCAATTTCATCTGCTGCTAGAGGTTTGGAGTTATATCCACTGGGGGGGGGGGGGTAAATGTGTTTTCTTACGGTCAGGGACCAGCAAAACCAATACGACAAAGACAAAATATTGTCAACAAAGAAGGTGTTGCAACAAAGTTTCAGCCGATTATTTCAGAAAATTAGTTTACACTGTTTAGAAGTCAGACGGTGGCACGGTTCTGGTACAGTGGTTAGTACCCTTTGATGGCCTGGTACCCCGTCCATCAAAGGTACACTGACAGGCTGAAAGTACTCTTTAGTCTGAAGGAACTGATTCTCTTCAGTCTGAAGGGTGTGTCCCACACTGACAGGCTGGAGGAACTGAGTCTCTTTCGTCTGAAGGGAGTGAACCCAGGTGCCCTGTGCTGAGCCAGGATCAGGGTGGAGAGGCGATTGCCATGATCCGGCGAGCACAAAGCTTCATCAGCTGCCCTTTGCCACAGGAGGTAAGAGGATGTACAGTGATGACGCATTTCCCTGTCCGTCGTGGCAGTTAACAGGTACTGGTTACAGGATCTCTAAAAAAGGAAATAAAGACTGAAATCAGATCCGACCCACCATGCTGCCACGGCGACGGTGCACTGCCCAGTGAAAGTGGCAGCCTGTCCCTGGACTGTGGGTGGAAACTGGAGCACCTGGAGGAAACCCCCACAGACCAGGGAAAGAACATGCAAACTCCACACAGACAGCACCCACACCCCAGGTCCAGCACTGTGAAGCATGCCCGACAATGCGGAAGGGCTTTTACAAATGAGTGTGTAACTCACACTGGTGCCCAGGATGGCCTGCTACCGGAACGCAGCCTAATTTTCTTAATGCAGTTTGTTCGAAGCGGTTTGCAGGAGCTGGAGGTGAGGACTGAGCTGGGGTCCAGTGTGCAAGTGTGACTACTGATGTCGTGTGTGTGTGTGTGTGTGTGTGTGTGTGTGTGTGTGTGTGTGTCTGGATCATTGTGAGCGCCGTCAGGTTTGTGTATTTGTTTAAACAAGAGGATGTGTCTGTGCGGGTCTGACTCTGTGTGAGGGTGCAGCTCTAACTGTTCGCGCGCGGGCGTGTCTATCTCTCTACAATGCATGAGGGGCTAAATCTGCCTCTGAGAAACTGACTTTTCAGAAGAAAAATCTATGAAAAGGCACGGCCTGGCCCTCTTCTCTTGCTCCCGACGTATAACACACTGGGGGATGAAGCTGGTGTCTTCAGCTGTAACCCTAGCTATTTATGCAAACAGCTCTTTTATGAAAAGCAGCTCTAGGCCTAGACAAGAGGAACAGATAAAACAAATCTTGGATTTATGGCTTATTCAAAGCAGACTGAGCGCTGCTATACTGTATGTAGGAGCCAGAGATGAAGAATGAGCTATTTAAGGAAATCAGGAGTGTGAGAGAGGGACTGTGTGTTTTTCCTCCCAAAAGAGGCGGCTTGTGGTTCTTTTGCTTTTCTGCACAGGCTGCCAACGTGACTATGTGTTGGGTTCTTGGTTTGAATGCTCGAGTTGTCAGGCTGGCGTTTTTTGTTCCTGTTGGAGTCCATAATTGTGAACAAGGCGCTTGAGGACGTCTCTGTGCGGGTGTGCGTTTGTAATGACGTGTGTGTGCCTCTCTGTTTCAGTATAAAAAATGCATTTAAGAAATTCAGCCTTTTCATGTTCCTAATATTCTTTCCTTCTCGACAATAATAACTAAGGTGGCTGCTGGAAGAGGTGTTAATGGGGCCAGCAGGGGGTGCTCACCCTGCGGTCCATGTGGGTCCTAATGCCCCAGTATAGTGATGGGGACACTGGACTGTAAACTGGCGCCGTCCTTCGGATGAGACGTAAAACCGAGGTCCTGACTCTCTGTGGTCATTAAAAATCCCAGGGTGTTTCTCGAAAAGAGTAGGGGTTTTACCCCAGTGTCCTGGCCAAATTTCCCATTGACCCTTACCAATCATGGCCTCCTAATAACCCCCATTTATGAATTGGCTTCATTACTCTGCTCTCCTCCCCACTGATAGCTGGTGAGGACAGACTGGATCAAACAAAAACAACATTTGAAGTGAATTGCAAATGTATTGAGTTGTGATGCAACTGTAACTTGAACCTAACATGACTGGGGCGTGCATTTTTGAAATTGCATTTTCACAGCTGAAATACAAAATGAAGCTGATCGCAGTCCAAACTCAAGGTATTGTTGTAAAACTAAATATTCAACATGTTTCTACCTGTCCCTTTTCAGCTCACTCAGAAGTCCACAGCCTGCAGCCTGGTGCCCCTAAACTCCCGATACCTGACTTCTGTCTTGTGTCCTCGTTTCCAGCATCTCCTAGTGGTCCGGCATTTCACCAGAGCTGAAGGTGAGATCTAGGGAGGAGACAGAGCACCCCCTAACACCCCTGAGCTAGGTTACAGGGTAAGACAGCTTCTTACTGTTGGACACACCTGTCCACACTCTTTCTGGACACACTTGACACACTCGCCTGTCCGGACTCTTACTGGACACACTGTACACACCCACCTGTCCAGACTCTCACTGGACACACTGTCCACACTCACCTGTCTGGGCTCTTATTGGACACACTGTCCACACTCACCTGTCCAGACTCTTACTGGACACACTGTACACACTCACCTGTCCACACTCTCACTGGACACACTGGACACACTCACCTGTCCAGACTCTTACTGGACACACTGTACACACTCACCTGTCCAGACTCTTACTGGACACACTGTACACACTCACCTGTCCAGGCGTAGTCTCTGCTCCTCATCCCCCCTGCGTTGTGTCTCCCCCTCTCCCCGCTGGACAGAATCCCGTGGTGTCTTCGTGTTTCCCCGAGCTCGTCCAGAAGCTGGAGAGGGCGGCCGAGCTGAAGCTGGAGCTCCCGGGGTCGCCCGGCTCGTCCCGCTCGGGCTCGCCCAGCTCGTTCCGCTCGGTGTCCCTCCCCTCCTCGCCCGAGAGCCCCCTCCGCTCCCCGCCCCCCCTTCCTCCCCGCCATGCCCCTCGAGCCCCCCCTGCTGCCCGGGGCGGTGCCCCTGCCCCTGCCCCCGCCCGTCCTGCCCCCCATCGCCCGCCCGGCCCCGCCAGGCCCCGCCTGGGGCTCCCCGGTGCGGAGGGCAAGGAGAGAGGCTGAGATGTCTGACGAGGCAAGTGTGACAGAGTCTGTCCGTCTGTCCGTCTGTCTGTCCATCTGTCCTTCTGTCCGTCTATCCTTCAGTCCATCTGTCCCTCTGTCCATCTGTCCCTCTGTCTTTCTGTTCTTTTCTCTGTCCATCTGTCCATCTGTCTTTCTGTCCTTTTCTCTGCCTTTCTGTCCATCAGTCCATCTGTCCTTTTCTCTGTCTTTTTGTCCGTCTGTACTTCTCTCTTTCTGTCTTTCTGTCCTTCTGTCTGAGTCTCTCCATGTCTCCCTGCTTTCTGTCTGTCCTGCGTTGTCCCAGCTGGGCCTGTCTCCCTGTGTCTCTCCATGTGTCTCCCTGCTCTCTGTCTGTCCTGCGTTGTCCCAGCTGGGCCTGTTTCCCTGTGTCTCTCCGTGTGTCTCCCTGCTCTCTGTCTGTCCTGCGTTGTCCCAGCTGGGTCTCTCTCCCTGTGTCTCTCCGTGTGTCTCCCTGTCTGTCTCTCTGTCTGTCCTGCGTTGTCCCAGCTGGGCCTGTCTCCTCTGCTCTCTGCCTTCAGCTCTGTTCGCCGATGTCCCGCCAGCCCGTCACTCTCTCAGCCTGTCTCTTGACTTGCAGGAGGAAGAGGAGGTGGAGACAGCTCTTCTGGCAGGAGAGAGGAAGGAGGTCAGTGCTGGTCCCACCCTGCCCCCTGTCCTGTCTGTGGTGGAGTTTTGCCGTCTTGTCTGTCCCTGGGTCTCAGTGTCTCTCTCTCTTTCAGCCGTCTGTCAGTGTCTCTCTCGGCCTGCTGTCTGCCTGTCCCTGCCTCTCTGTCTCTCTCTCTTTCAGCCCTGTCTGTCAGTGTCTCTCTCCTCCTCCTCTCTGTCCTCAGTGTGTCTCTCTCCTCCTCTCTGTCCTGTGGTGTCCAGTGGGTCAGTATTAGTGGGCTACACCCAGGCTCACTCACTGCGAGTGTGATCTCAGCAGAGTCTCTGTGCTCTTGGGACACTTGACTCACCTGTCTCTCTCTTTCTCTCCCTGTGCTGTCCCTCTCCTGCCCCCTCTCTCCCTACTCGGACTCCAGCTGGAGGAGGTCCAATCACCACCTCCTGTGAGATAGAAGAAAAAGAAGGTGGGTAATGCTCTGATCCTCTCTTTACTCCTGTCCAGTGTCCAGTCAGTGTGTTTGTATGAACCCTTCTCTCTCTCAGTGCAGTGTTCATGTCCTGGAGTGTCCAGTCAGTGTGTCTGTATGAACCCCTCTCTCTCTCAGTGCAGTGTTCATGTCCTGGAGTGTCCAGTCAGTGTGTCTGTATGAACCCCTCTCTCTCTCAGTGCAGTGTTCATGTCCTGGAGTGTCCAGTCAGTGTGTCTGTATGAACCCCTCTCTCTCTCTCTCTCTCAGTGCAGTGTTCATGTCCTGGAGTGTCCAGTCAGTGTGTCTGTATGAACCCCTCTCTCTCTCAGTGCAGTGTTCATGTCCTGGAGTGTCCAGTCCGACTCTTAACGTGACTCTCCTGTCTCTGCTTCAGAAGCGCCGATGCGTCTTTTTGAAGTCCCTGAGCTGCGTGTCAGTGGAGACAGAAGATCAGGACGAGCCGATGGAGGCGGCGGAGACCGTAGCTCAGGAGAGGAAGAGCGAGGGAGAGGAGGAGCAGGCTGCCGGGAAGGACAAGAAGAGGAAGAGGAGGTGCAGGTGAGCAGACAGGGGGGCGCCGCCCGGTCGTGTCTGTGATTCAAGGAGGAGTCTTCTCTTGCTGTTTGATGTCATGGTGACGTCTGTGTCTGTGTCCCTCAGACCTGCAATAACAATATTCTTTCCAGGTTCCTTTCCTGGTTCTGTGCCTGCTAAGATCTGGACTGGACTGGACTGGACTGAATTGGACTGGACCGGAGCTGAGGGACACCAGACGACTGGACTGCAGCCTAGGGACACCAGACTGGACTGGACCGGAGCTGAGAGACACCGGACTGGACCGAAGCTGAGGGACCCCAGACTGTGCTGGACCGAAGCTGAGGGACCCCAGACTGGACTGGACAGGAGCTGAGGGACACCAGACTGTGCTGGACCGAAGCTGAGGGACCCCAGTCTGGACTGAAGCTGAGGGACCCCAGACTGTGCTGGACCGAAGCTGAGGGACCCCAGTCTATGCTGGACAGAAGCTGAGGGACCCCAGTCTGTGCTGGACCGAAGCTGAGGGACCCCAGACTGTGCTGGTCTGAAGCTGAGGGACCCCAGACTGGACAGCACTGGAGCTGAGGGACACCAGACTGGACTGGACTGGAGCTGAGGGGCCCCAGACTGGACTAGACTGGAGCTGAGAGGCCCCAGACTGGACTGGACCAAAGCTGAGGGACCTCAGGCTGTGCTGTACCGAAGCTGAGGGACCCCAGACTGTGCTGGACAGAAGCTTAGGGACCCCAGTCTGAACCGAAGCTGAGGGACCCCAGTCTGTGCTGGACCGAAGCTGAGGGACCCCAGACTGTGCTGGACCGATGCTGAGGCACCCCAGTCTGGACTGAAGCTGAGGGACCCCAGACTGCACTGGACTGAAGCTGAGGGGCCCCAGACTGGACTGAAGCTGAGGGGCCCCAGACTGGTCTGGACTGAAGCTGAGGGGCCCCAGACTGGACTGATGACCTTTTTTTAAGCATCAATAAAAATTAAAGCTAAAAAATCTGTTTAGCTTTTGGTTTTACCGACTAGGTAAAACTAGGAGTATACGGCACAGTGCACGAAGTAAATTATTTTGGCAGTAATTAATGTATTATATTTACTATATTTATTATACACGTGTAAATTAATTACTGCCAAAATAATTTACTTCGTGCACTGTGCAGAGTGCCGTATACTCCTAGTTGCGGCACACACGATACATACAGTAAAAAGCCTCAGGCACTGTGTTAGACGTGTTTTCGACGTTATATATGCGTTTATTCATGTCGTCGATTTTACGGTTGCAATTCGACGTTGATTATACGTCGAGGCGACGTATATATACGTATAGACGTAATTTCGCTGTAAATATACGTATATTCGACGAATCAATGCCCACAGCTTGGCATACAAGGGTTTTGCTGAGGGGGTCTTGCCACCTGCCTGAAAAAAAACAGTAAAATGTTTGAGTGCCTATAAAGTTTCTATTTTTATTTCCTTGACAAAAGTTTATACCATTTCCTGGACACCCCGTCCCCCATCAGTGCGCGGTGCCCGGGGAAAAATCTGTAGGGGGGCGTCTGAAATTCTGAGGGGGGAGTGATATTTCGGTTGAAACGGAGCTGTACGGTGCAGCTACCCAAATGAAATCTCGCAGCTATGCCATTGATTAGTGCTTCATGATAGAAGATAATGACTAGCAATCTGGTATTTGCGATGAAGTTCAGTTTCACATTTTTCGTCACTCTCACGGTTTGTATTGCCTGGAGCGAAAAGTACCATAAGCGTTCATTTTTGCAGCTACATGGACGTTCTGAATCGTTAAGAAAAAAATGTTGTAAAACCAACAGAAAGCACAGACTGCTATAACTAGTCCTAGTTATATAACGATTTTAAGTATAATGATAAACTACTGCAAGGAATCGGTCCACCTGAGCAAACAGGATCGTAATGTTGACACTCAATAACGACACTGATATGTGAAGTTCCTGGACGGATAGCCCTCCTGCCCATCAAACAGACTGAGTGACTGTTCGTGTCATTTAGTGTTGTCTGACCATTGACAAAGTACAACTATTTTTTTAGGGTGCAAATTAAGTTAGGTAAATCTTTTTGCCCAAAACTGAACGGGCGACATTCCCCCCTCCCCCCGTGTTGCCAGGCCTGTCCCCATCCTATTCCATAATGTCATTATATATAATACCATACAACAGTGACCGATCCTTACTAACTGCATGCGTTAAAATTGCACATCAGCTCATAGCAGGGGGCACATAGCCGCGATGTATTATCAATGTTAAATTTCAACCATAATATCGACAACATTAATAAACGCATACGTTGAGAAAATATCGAACCCAGCATATTTTCCGGTTATATACCACAATGCATTGCTAGTATTCGTTGGTCACCATTTTGGACACGTTTTTCAAACGTATAAGTATATCTGCAAATATCTCAGCAATCTTCTTTTGACGAGTAAGTATGAACAATAATAATACTATCTGAATACATACAGATCTTTCTTAATATTATTTTGATTAAAATAGTACGTGAATAAGCAAAAAAATGGCACAGAAAATATTTTGAAAGGGGAAGATGACACAAAATCGTTTTGCCGTTTCTCTTATTCTTATTCTATGTTGTACTTTCAAACTTTGGGTAATTAGGACAGACTTTGTGGTGGCGGAGGGGAGTCCCCATTACCTGTAAAGCGCTTTGAGTGGAGTGTCCAGAAAAAGCGCTATATAAGTGTAAGCAATTATTATAATTATTATTATTATTATTACTTTATTGCTCAACTGCTATGATGCAAGCCAAATTTTATACATTTATTTCAGCTTTGAGCTTAGTAAACCGTTCATTTTTTAGATTATACTAAA